>NC_052960.1:13697431-13997431 GCF_013358895.1 Oreochromis aureus
GATTTCACAGGAAACCAAGCCAAAGCTGTGATCTGACTTTCAAGTTGTGTGCCAATATGGCACCGGAGTCTGCCCAGGGTACACGTTCAGCTCTCTTGTCAGGGAGAAAATTGACCAATCTAGAAAATAGTGATGTGAAAACTACTTTTGTAGAACAGACTGTGACACGACGCTGTAGAACATGATAGAAAGAGAAAGACAGCGCCATTCAGCCTGCGAGGCTTATTGTGTGTAGATGAAGAGAATGAAAGAGAGAGATAAAAGTGGTTTATCTATCTGAAGATGGACACACGTACACTTGTGTGCACTTAAAGCGATGATATACACAAAAAAGAAATGTCGTGAAGTGAGCTAAACGGGGGGAATGCTGGGATCAGCTGATTAGGAATGAGATGAAAATCGGGGCAGGGCGATAAAGAACGGGTTCTTGTTTTCATCACTCTTGTTCTGAGCTTAATGGGGTCGGGACAGATGGAAGGAGGGAAGAATACATGGCAGGAAAAAAATGCAAGGTAACAAGAGAAGAAGAGAAACGGGGTGCCTGCGACAGATGGAGAGGTGGAGGAAGAGAGTGAAAGGGAGAAAGAGGGATAGATGAAGAGCGACGGAGGGATGGTGCCGACTGCTTCATCTCTACTATCAGATGAGGAGGAGGTCGGGTGCAGTAAAGGCAACTCAAGGTCAGGCTAAAGGGGGGGAAATGAGTCAGTGAATTAAGCAACTCAAAATAATCCCATCAAGAGTCAGTATTTAATTAAAGTTCTTTTTACATAGTCGCTTGTTTCTCAGCACCAAAGACATTTTTCCCATCGCATATCTGTTTCCCATGGCATAACTCTTTCCCACACTTATATAGGAATGAAAAACTTCTCTTTAAACCAGACTCAATGGCTTGTTTCACTCTTATCAGCCTGCCGAGTCTCTGTGGTTTCTCGGCTGTGAAAGCTCGCTGCTGTTCTGCTCCGACGAGGGCGCGGAGTAAGGGGGGGGGGTTCCCAAGTCCTTGGTGCCTGCCTCCCTTCACTGCCCTGGGGCTCAACACCAGCCGCTCGACCAGCAGACCTCTGAGACTTTTTTGCCACCCAAGCGTCCAAATAATGCCTGCAAACATGCAAGCCGAGAATGGGCCCTGTTTACAGGGCCGCAAAGTCACTCCTTCAAAGAAAAATTCTATCAATTAATCTATTTTTCAAGTGGGAGAAAGAGCAGCATTTTTGTGGCATTAGCCTGTGTGATGGACTGATCTTCAGAGAGCTCAAAGGAGTGTCAAATGCACTGTACTGATAAGGCTGGGGGGCAGGAGAGGAGGGAGTGAGGTGGTGGGGACGCTGAAGCTGATTAGCTGATTAGCTGATTAGGTGACGAGGGCTTCTTCTGAGCTCTTTAATTTGCTCGACCAGAAAAGAAAAGTAATTAATCTCAAACTTCCAAGACCTCTTGGGGACTTCAAAAGTACACCAAGAGCGGAAATCAACAAAAACAGCAAGCCTTATTGTGAAAGTCTGTTTATTAGCCAAATTGGCTGATTGTTTTGTTTGCAAAATCCCAGATTTAAGCCTCTCAGACAGTCTTGAGGGTGTTTTTTTGTCTCTCTCTCTTCTGAAGCTTGTGCTCACATCTGCTTCTGCTTCTGCTGCACCGCCAAAGATGAAGCTATGTGGTAATTTTACAAAAATGTGCTTGGCATTTTCACAGAGGTTGATAACTTGTCCACAAAAATAAGTCTTTTTGAGCTGCTGAAAGGAGAAAAGAGGCAGCAGAGAACTGCTCGAGATGAACTCAGAGAGATTTTTAAAAGAAAAACAGGTATCTCTTCTTGGTCTTTATCTTCTGTCCGCATCCCATAATAAGACAGCATCTCTTAAAATGACTGCCCGAAAGAGGGCAAAAAAAGGAGTAAAGGACAAAGAAGGGGATTTATTCAAATTATGCCAGCGATGGAGGGAATAAGTTGAGGAAAGAAGAAAATAAAAAACAAAAGATTGTGATGGAAAAGGGTTAGGAGAAGGAGGGCGAGAGAGACGAGATGTATGAAAAAGAGAGGGGAAAAAAAGAGGAAACGAGGATGAAGAATGATTACAAGACGGAGGGACGCTGTGATAGAACAAGACGAGGACAAAAGAGATGAGAAAAAAGAACGGAGAGATAGAGAGAGGATGTCCCCCGTTGTTTCTGGCCAGTAAAGGTTTCATTACACTATGCGATAACAGCAGCTGGAGATCGTCTGTGAAATCTAGACCACTCCGTTATCCCACCACTTCCCGTATAACAATGCTGTTTACTGCTGTATCGCTTTACCCTAACAGTAACCTACCTCTTCAAATTACACCCTCAGTGCACAGGCACAACAGCAGGCCCACAATGAAAGTCGCAGCTGATAAGGAAACGGTACGCACCGACAAGCATACACGTGGAAACGGATCCATACAGAAACTTTGGTGCAGAGTTTAGGAATCCTTCAAGCTACATAAATCTCAGGTGACAGCAGTTGTTTGCATGCAGAGTTCTCTGAGTTCAAAAATTGCTTTTATATGTAGACAGTAGCTTACACAGCGAAAAACTAGATTGAATTTGAAGTATCCCATTTTTGTCTCGTTCGCATATAAACATCAAATCCCCCTTACAGAAGCCTGAATATGCAAGTTGGAGTAACTCAAAGGAAACTGGGATACTTTTACACAGGTTTCCAGATTCTGGTGACCCACCTGCACATAATGCAAGTTGAGTTTAGCAATAGAAACACAATGGAAACTTGTCACTGTCACGACAACTAAGGCATCAGTCATACAGGCCCAGATACCCGTCTGCAAGCCTTGGCAACCTCCAGTGGCTAGGGAAAAATGTGTGTTCTTCCTGGTCTTCGGATTCCCTGCTCCTACACTGCAAATGTTGGGACTTTGTGAATTAACAGCATTAAAGCTGCATTTTGAGTCCTTGCTTCCTGAAGAGTCCTGCATTTGGGTGCACGATCTTCCTTCCACACAGTCATTCTGTGACACTTGCTGCAATCCATCAGGTTGAGATTCCCTAATGCTGCCTCTTATTGATTTTTGGAGGATGACTTGTTTTCCTTTTTCGGATGTTAAAGGCTGGATTGATATGATTTTGTGAAGTACAGTATTTAGCCCATGTGTCACACTGACAGAGAGGTACTGTATATCTAACAATAAAGTCTGTGTTTTGGGTGAAATCATATTTGTATTAAAACATTTGGCCAGCTACATATAAATTTGCCATGCTGCATTACTGCGTACACACAGCACACAAAGGCATAAAAAATTACACATTGTGCGTCCTTCAGTGCTAACATAGAGCAACAGACAGCTGCAGAGACTCTCATCCATATCTATGACCGATTTAAAATCTTCTTCCTGTGCTTCTGCAGGACCACAGAGAAAACATGTAAACTTTAATGGTCAGGGACCAGTTGCGTTGGAGTTTTTGAGTTATTACTGAAGAGTTTTCTATTTGTTTTCACTGTAGATGGTAGGTAGATGGAGTTTTTGATTTCTGTTAATGTTATGTTATGTTGTGATTTAGTTTATTCCAGTTTCGGGCTCTTCTTGTTTCAGGTAGCTGTTCATTTTCTTGTTTTATTCTGATTGCTAGATTCTTTTTGTGTCTTTTTGTTTTACTTCCAGCTATTGTTTTGATTATGTTCAACTGTACCCCGTTCCTCACATCTCTGCACCTCTCCAATCACTGTTCTGTGAATAAATAGTCTACTTTTCCCTTTGTCCTTTATTGTAGTGTCTGTTTATCTTACCCTGCTTGCCCTCTGTGGTCCAGGCTTCCTGCATGCTTTTGGATTTATATTTAAACTTGTTGTGCTTGGTTATTCCGGACTTCACCTTTCAATCTAATAAAATGTTGCCTTTTGTTCATCTGCCTGCTTTGATTTCTGCATTCTGGTCCTTTTTTAAACTGAAACGTAACACAAACTCATCACAGGAGATTTGAACCCAGAACCATTGAGCTCTGAGGAACAATGAGAATTCATAAAACTAAGATCACTGTAAGACTGTGCATACCATAAGCACCACTTTTTAATTTCACTGTGAATTTTAAGGGTGCTATATACTATGTTTCATATAAAGTATATTTACACCCACCATATTCACGCGAGCATTACTGTGTGTTTGAGCTTCACATCCTGAGCTCGGAAGCTTTCGCTTTCACAGATTAACAGCCATCACCTCAGGTCCTATTCACAGCAATGATGATCTCTGCTTAAGACTTCAGTAGACATTTATCTCTTCCTCATTCAGCACACACACATACACCTGATTCCAGGAAGATTTATATGTGTGGGTGAGAATATCTTCATATAAAATGAATAGTAACCATGTCTGGCAGGCCATTCATGCTGCATGCACATACTGTATGCATGGTGTGTGTGTTTGTGTGTGTGTGTATGTGCCAAGATGAAATGACTTTGACTGCATTTTCCACACAGCAGATAAGGATCAGAGGCTGCCTGATAGTAGGAATTAGGAGCAGGGATCCCATTGATCTCTAATGGACCGCTACAAGCAGTCTGAGAGCCCATCACTGTATCCAAGGAAACACGACCCCACGCTTACACACGCTGACACACAAACACACACGCTCACACAAAGCAAATAAGACAGACACACTCGCTTGTGTTATGAATGCAAGAAATGTTTCTGCTGGTATTAGGTTACACGGCCAAAACGCCCCCAGAATCAATGATGAAGGCTTAATTACGAAGGGTGAGGGATGAAATTGTGTGTGTGCGTGTGTGTGTGTGTGTGTGTGTCTGTGCATCTGTATATGTGCTCACATACCAATATTTTTTGCTGCAGACAAAGTAAATCTGAGAGGAAGCTAGTGTTTCAAGGCTGGACGTTTAAGTAAAAATAGAAGGTCAGTGGACCATATTGCCTGGTTGTCCCAATCCTTTGCTTTTTAGACAGAGGACACAAAATCAGATTACCCTTTCTCTTTCATGTACACACACAGACAGCAATGCACAAGCCCAGGGTAAAGAGACGGTGAAAGATGGCCTCTCAAACTTCTTGATATTGTGTCTCTTGTCTCTCATCACAGATGAAATGAATGTATCCCTCCTGCTTCTCTCCTCCTTGCTGCTGCTTGCTTTCTCTTGTTTTCTGCCCTACTGGGCACGTCTATTACCCTCTGATGAATGACACCGGGAATCCTATCTGTGCTTACTACTCTCACTGTACGGTGTCAGCAATTCATCCTGCATCTGAACCTCAGGGTTGCGTGATCTGCTTCAATAGGGCGCTGTTAATCTCTGCAGGACCAATTATAAAAGCATTAATGGAGAAGCCTTTCATGGGAAGGTTACATTCAGTGTCCAGGTATTCTGCATGGTTTCAATGAGCGCTGCAAGTGCAATTTGAAACAATGAGCATTGTTTTATGAGGTTAATGTAGAAAAGGTGTCTTTCAATTTTAGATTTAATTGGATTTTCATTTTTATCTTGTTATCTCTCTGAGATTGGGATGTCTAGAAAGAAACGTTATAGAACAAATACACAAATAACTTAAAGTACATTTTCCAGGAAATTCATTTATCTTTCTTATTTCATATTTATTCTCTGTTGTGAGTCAGACTAGACAAGTGGAACAGCTCTGATTTACATTTTCAGCCTTAGAAGAGCTAAACTGTATCTGCCCAGAGGTAGCTAAATCCAGGTGCTATCACCTCTTAAGGTTATACATTCACACATTATATCATGTCTGTTTATCCAAAGTGTCCAAGTGGCAAACTGCCTTTTCCATGGTCTTAGTTTCTTTGTCACAGTTGCTCAATTTTGTTGTGAGCTTCGAGTAGGTTTAACTTGAAGAAAAGAAATTTACTGGCTGACAAATCAATTCACTGGTTCCTCATTTAAAATTTTAACATCCATGTATATTACCCTGGCATGATATAATAGCTATTGAGACCAATGGTCGGGGCTCAAAGCTACTGACTGATCCAAGTGGATTCCCAGCTGAGCCACTAAGTGCCACTTTTGAATTCTAACTTCCACTTCTCCTCCACTTCCCTCTTAAATTACATTGACATGACATTGTGATAACCCGATACTACAATAGAAAAGGCTAATTATGAGTGTTTAAGCTCCTTTTGTAATTAACTTGAAGTTTCTTATATTTCATCCTCCAGAAGTGTTTTTTTTCTTTCTCCAGTGACACACGTGGCAATAGTTGATCCCAGATGAACTTACAGTGAGATGTTTTCAAAGGCTGCTTTCAAGTTTGGATATCAGAGCCTTTTTTTTTGCATTGAGGCTCATTTAACTGCTGAAACTCTGTGTTCAAATGATTCTGATGAGGGAATAAAAGGATAGTGACAGTTTATCACAACCTGAGTCTTGTGTAGTTGTGGTCATTCCTCTTGAATAGCTTGCCTGGGAAGATGTCAACACCGTGATATAATCCTTCAGCATTATTGTTAAATTATGGTTTATCAACCCTTCAGTGCTGTTTCTGGATCAGAACCAAAATCACACTGGTCACATAGGCAACTCCCTAGCAACCAGGTCACTAGAGAAAAATGTATATTGCCTAAACGGTTGGTGAAAGGTTGGTTGCTGGCTGTTGATAGGTGACAGCTTTGGTTGCTCAGAGATTGTCATATTGCAGATAGTTTGTGTGGAAGACACCAATTTGTCTGCAAACACTGGCCAACTACTTGCCAAGCTGTAGTGCAACATGAAATGCTTTCTTCTTTTTCATCTCACTCCCAACCAGTCATGAAAATTTACTGCCCCTCCCTGAGCCTACTCCTGTTTCTTCCTGTTAAAAGGCAGTTTTTCCTCCCCACTGTCACTAAGTGACAACGACATGAGCGGTTAATTATTCACTTGTCATAGTACTCCTAGTTTACCTGTAGGTCAGCTTTACCTCTTTTTAAGAAGCTTATAGACTCACAGCCAGATATTTAACTCTTTAGAAAAGAAGCTCTGACCAGCTAGGATTTCAGTGTAGGGGTTATTGCTGATTATACCTATAAATCTGACACGCTGACAGTTACTGGCTAACTGGTGCACATAGTGGAATTGTGAATATTTAATGTGCAGTGCTGTGCAAAAGTCTGGCATCACTCCTCTATCTCTTTATTTTTGCAAAGAAAATGGGAAGTGGGTACAGCAACTGACATGCAGAGGTAAATGAGAATAAAGTATAAAGTATATAGAGCAAAAACATCAGAGTTTGTACATTTGTAATAAGCTTGAAAGTCAATATTTGGTATGACCACCTTCATTCTAACACAAGGCAAACGTTTGGCAAACCTTATTGTAATTTCTTTTAGTATTTATGACTAGTTCTCCAGGCTTCTTGAAGGACATTTAAAGCTTTTCTTTGGATGTTGGCTGTTTTTTGTTCTGTTCTCTGTCAAGATCTTTTAAGGAGACAGTGCACACCTTGCTAAAAAAATGCCAAGGCTTCAGACAATTGCTCTTCGGGAGTCCCATTGTTGGTGTTAAAAAAACAGTTTTATGTCTGTGTAGTTTCAAATGAGGAAAGTTAAGCAAATAATGTGTTTTCGCAACAGGCTGCTAGTAACAAAGTGCCTAAAGAAACAATTTAAAACTGTGTAGACACAAGGTGCCTTTATATGCTTGAATGATGCATAAGTAAGTGTTAAGTGGCTTTACAAACAAGAAAACACTTCTCTGAAATGGTCAGGTGCAAGGAGTGGCCTGAAAATGAGTGGAAAAGCAGCCACAGAAAAAGTCCTCGGAAGCAAAATATAAAGAAAAGAGGTGTAGCTCGAGACTTTTACATGTTACTGTACAACCGTCATGTGCCAAGATGCTACGTCCAGTTGAAAGGTGCAAGGTTGTTTCTTCTACATAAGAAGAGAACCAAAGAACGGTCTTCCCTTTAAGTGAGGTTTAACAGAACCTTTGGTCGGTACAGTGTTATCATAACTGACAGAATTAAGGTTCAGAACTATAAAAATCCTTCCCAAGTCCCACTGAATCATAATTACTTTTTGTGGGTATGATTTTCATGGCATAGCTTTGTTTAATTACCTTGGGTGAAGATCCGCTCAAAGGCAAACCATTACCTGTATATGTGCTCATATATATTTTACCTCTACAAGCTTTATGGCTAACTTGAGTAAGTTCCCATTCCCTGTACTTCTCTGTGATATTACTTATCATTATTACTCTGGGATTCATATAACAAATTATTCTAATTAAGTCTCAGTTATATTCCTCACTTATTGTACATCACCAAACTTCAAGATGACTGTGACTGTTCTGCACTTTGATTGTTATCTCTTCCCATTCATCTGTGCCCTCATCTATGCCTCACTCAGCCTCTGTCTTTCACTTTCAGTCTTTTGCCACCAATTTTTCTCTGCGAACGCTGCCTTAATTGAATGCGGCAGTTGTCTCCTTTTAATTTCGGAGCTTGCTAATGTCATTAATAATGTATGGATATTCTAATTAGAATCTGCCCCAGTCGCTTTACAGTGTAAACACTATTGATCATTTGTTAATTAAGTTTTAAATATCATTGACGGGACATGGAATCAGTGGCAGATATGAACACTCTCATCAGGCCTTCCCCATGCAAGTGTTCAAAATCTTACACTAATTAAAAAATACTGCTGATCCATTGTCTCGGTTCAATTTAGCCACAGAGCGGTGATCTCACTGCCACTAATGTCACTAAACACACCCATACAGTGTATATGCAAACATTCATTTAAGCACATAACAACTTGCACTTAATTCAGTGCATAACAAAAACTGTGCTTGTCATTTAGTCAGATACGAGCCACCGCCCTATAATTTCTATGATGAAACAGATCTAAGAGAATTTACAAACGAAGCCAGGAGACATATGAAGCCGATCTCGCTGCTCTGCACAACAGCTGGTCTTCTAACGCTGAAGGATTAGTCCCTGATGCTACAAGAAAGTCAGTGCTACACGCTAAGATCCATCTTACAGCGCACAAACCAATCAAAGACGCACATGAACACACAGGGTTACAAACATAAATAAAGACAGGAAACGCATGGAAACAGGTGTATGTGTGTGCATAAACAAAATAATATGTGATCACACATATGTATAAAATACAGTGATGCCATGGGCCCGACTAAGTGCTGCCAGTTAGAGCTACAAACAGCTAAAAGGGAATCGGCTTCGGTGCGATGGGGGGCAGAGCCAACTGCATACCAAACAGGCAGGTACAGATGGCAACCTTAGGGCTAAACATACCCCAAGGGCCTGTCTGAAAGTGTGTGTGTCTGTGTGTGTTTGTGTGTGTGTGTGTCTGTGTGTGTTTGTGTGTGTGTGTATGTGTTCGAGAGGTGGAGCAGCATGTGGTGAAAAACAGGAAAAGGTCAAGTGTTTGTCCAACTCCTGTCAGCCGCTCCCTCCTCCTGTCTGTATCTTCATTCTTCTCTCTATTCTTGCCCACAGCTCACGCTTTCTCTCTATTGAAGGCTTCCATTGAGTCTTACAGAAATTGAACAGACACACAAAAGCACCTGGATGTCTCCCTTTTTGCCTTGCGCTGGCACATAATTGACAAAATATAATCTCCATGACCACCACAGTGGCAAGTGTAGGCAAATGCCCTGCAGTGTCAAGGGTGCAGCTTCAGATTTAAGCCGGAGCAGGATCATGGAAACTCGACACAGGATGCACTGCTGTGCATGCAGCCAGGTTTACGGCTTGTTGCCGTTGAAGGTGACCAGTTTTGGAAAGTTATATTAATTACGCATGAACTGGTTAAATTGCTTAAAAGCTCTCAAAAATTGTTGTTTTATTTTTTTTTCTGGCTAACTGCCAGAGGGCAGCAGTCTCTATGTGTTAGTGGGTGCAGAAGGTTGAAAAAAAAGGTTAATATTATCAAGGAAAACCCCACTTTCAACAACTACACACTGGAAAAAATAATCTTCGCTGCGTATATACAATTAAGCTGTAAGGAATGCAGCGGATATATCCTATGGCTGGAATCAATCTCTCTGGTCACCACCAGTCCATGATGGGGGCCAACACAGACACAGCTACAGAACATTTAAAATCACCAATTAACCTAACATGGATGTTTCTGGGAGGAAGCTGGAGTACCTGGAGAGAATCCATGCAGGCATATGGAAAACCTGCAAATTCCACTTAGAAAGGCCCCAGCTGGCTGGCAGGTTCAAACCCATGATCATCCTGCTGTGAGGTGACAGCGCTAACCACGGCACCACCTGGCAAAAATCATCAAAATCACCTTTGTGGGTTTGTCTTAGGAGAGTGTATGTGGCTCTTGAGCAAGACTGTAACCTCCAAAATGCCTCCAAGATAAGCAACAAATTTTCTGTACAAACAAAGTGTTTGGAAACATTATCTGACTGGACAATGATCACTTTTGATAGAACGCCTAAGATTACAAAGCCTTACATGAAACTGTAGCAACATCTTTACAGCAGGAGCTCTGCTACATTGTTTGCAGGAGTTAACATATTTCGTGTCATTGTGAAATTTGTTGTGTGCATGCGAGGAGAAAATTGCATCTGAACACGCAGTGAAGCTATCCAAACTGTTGTGTGACATAGGCTGTGTAACTGGTCTCTCACCTATGGGAACAGTGCAGCATCTGCTAGATATCGTTTGTTACAACAACAGCTCCCTCGCAGATGTAGATAAGTGCCTCCAAATGCTCTGCTGAACTATCCATTGTGTTGCGCTGGAATCCAGCACAGCCCAAATGTTGCCTCTTTACTTGATTCACAGCTGACTTCTGTAAGTGAGTATCATTCTTTATCCTCCATAAGAGGAAGATTAGCTTCCACACAGATATTTTTTTTATATCTGTTTCATGACAGCATGTTTCCTCTCAAGGTTGCATCTGAGGGAAGTGAAGTTCAGAACCTGTTTTTAGTTGCCAGGGAGACGAGCCTTGGCGAGGTGAATGGAAACAGTCTGCGCTATGTACTGTACAGCAACTGTCTGATTCAGTTCACAGTGAGGTGCTTTTGATGGAGGAGGCTGTTTCATTATCGTCTCTTGTCTGCTGGAATCCTGTACGGCACAAATGTTCACCTTTTTCTCTGCAGACAATTCTCACCTGAGACGGTGCAAGATGAAGCACAGAACAGATATAGGCCCTATAACAGAGTTTAATTTTTTATTTATTTAGTGAAAGATATTGTAGCAGGGCAACGCCATGGCAGTCTTCTTCTTCAACTGTTAAAGGGCTTCTCAGGAAAAGGATGGATCCAACTGCTTGTTTACAAAGCTCTGCTGGTTGTAGGAGAATGACAGGCTTTGTTCCGCACTTGCAAACCCCTGCTGATGTATTATGTACATTTTGTAATACAAGGCAGTTAAATGTCACTGATTATTCCTGTAAGAAAGCTGTGGCCTTGGGCACTGAAGACATCAAAGGAGTCAGAACAAGACAGTGATCTGTTGCAGTTGTTATCTGAGGACCACACAGACACTTCAGACTCAAGTTCTAATCTAGTTTCGAACCACAAAACTCTTCCAAATAACAAACTTGCTGTGTGCAGGATGTTGGCACTGGTTGAAGTGAAAAATGTGTCCATGGTTCGCAGTTTGAATCTCAGTTCCTTTAACAGTCGCTAAATTACGTCCAGAACTTTTTGGACAATGACAAATTTTGGTTCTGCACGCCACAGCAGTGAATATAAAATCAAACAAATACTCTGTTTTTTTTAGGGGCTCAAAAATGATTGGACAGTTGACTGACAAGCAGGTTCATGTACAGGTGACGCCTGTTCCCTCACTATTTCATAACAAATTAAGCAGGAACCATGGAACCAGGTCACTAGTCTTTATTGATGATGGGACTGATAGTAGAATTAGCAGCATGAATTCTGGAGCATACAGCACTATGCTCTTTGCTCAGACTCTGCAAACTGCTGGAAAACAGATGTTGCTGCAAGAGCATACTGCAAATGCAAGAGTTTCTCAAAGCAACGAAATGGGATATTCTTCAATGTACGAGTCACCTGATCTCACCCCATAGAGCATACTGTTCAGTTACTGAAGATAAAACTGAAGGTAGAGAGACCCACAAACAAGAAGGACCTGCAGTGGCTGAGTGAAGACCCGGCAGAGCACTCAAGGGAGCAAACAAAGCATTTTCCTAAGCCCACAAGTTCTAGAAAAGTCTGCAAAGGATTTTCTTTCAAGCATTAAAACAATTTTTATGTTTAAAATTGTTTTAGTTTGTGCAATTACTTACCCTAAAAAAAATGGGGACGTCAATAAGTCCAAAACAGTGAATGTAATATTTTTTTAAACTGCTTGAATTAAAGTTGAACTTCTGCAATTCAATCACAGCTTAACTATTTGATTTAAAATCCAATGTGCTGCTGCACAGCAGCAAAACTCTCATTGTTCAGATACTTATGCACCTAACCGCATCTCAAACATGAAAGGCTTTACACTGTTTAGCTGTCTGCTCTGCAGCTTTACTGTTTTGGTGGAATCTCACCGCTTTCACAGCAGACAGACAGACATAGCCTCGACATATATGCAGTATTTAGTAGCTAAACAAACTCATTGCAGCAGAACCAGACACAGCATCTGCCTTCAGGTATTTTTCCCAGCACAGAATACCCAACTTACCCACTATGCAGCGCACCTGGCCACCAGCAGTCTGGAGATTTTAGTTTAAGTAGCTGTTCATATAGATTTAAGCAATATGTTATCAGCTGAGGTAATTTTACAGGTTCTTTCAGCTCTCTGGGGAGTCACAAAAGGCTTTACAACTCTATATATGCAGCAATACTCTCCAGTAACCATGAATGGAATCAGCTCGCTTTGAAAGGCGATGATATTAATTAAATGATTAAGATTATTTGGATGGAGCATTATGAAACTATACAGAGTTGATAGTGATTTCTCATGTACAGTGTATGTGTATGTGTAACTGCACACCTGGGGGTGGGGTGTGAGATCAGATAAAATCTCTCAACCATTTAAAAATGCTCTATAAGAAATCACTGAGACTGAAGATGATCATCAATTAAAGGACGCTTGGGTTCCCACGTTGCAGTGATTAACAAAAAGTAGTTACAATGATGTAACAAATTAGTCAATACCTATGAAACCGACCTATAGACATTATAGATGTTTAGGACATTGTTAATGGTACCCCTAGTTTTTCTGCTATCACATGTCATAAAGCAGCCTGGTCTTATGACAGTTCATGAAATACTGACAAAAAAGGCGATCATGTGATTTTTTTGTGTGTGTACAAGGACATGAATTTCCTTTTTTGAGGCTGTCTGCATGACTTTGAAACTAATGCAGCTATTTCACTGAACCACATATTTTTCTCCTGACAGGACTCATCAGAAAATTGGCACAACGGAGCTTTCGAACATGTGGTAACTTTAGTAATTTAACCAAAATCACGTCCTTTTCCCCGCCTTAGCGAGAAGGTGTGCTCCCTTAATCTAACCAAAGGAAAAACAACATTAGGCACAAAGGGAAAATGAAGTGTAAAAACAAAAATAAAAAGAAGTGGTCATATTTAGGATTCGAACTATAGTGTGTAACTTACCATAAATAAAAACTGACTGTTTCTGCCTGTGGAAACGGAGTATTACAGATTATAATCCCTAAAATAAAACATTAAAAGTATGTAGTGGCTTTTACGGGGGTTTTTTGGGGCCGTTTCTCTTTGCAACACAGACATGCTAAATTAAAGTAAATTTCACTCTCGGTGATAGACCTTTATCTCAGCATGCATTTTGGCTGTCATGGCAGGAAAAACACTGGTGTTGGTTTGACACTAAAAATGGCTTCGTTCCATTCACTTGACATGGTTCCAGTATTGTTCATCTTGGCTCACTGCAGCGGCTAACTGGGACACTCGATGAAGTGTTAACAAAATTAGCTTCACGTCTATCAGGAATATCACCCTGTGCTGTCGCCATTGGAGTGCATTTCTCTGTCCCTTTTCTATTTCTTTTCTTTTTTCCCCCCTTCCAAGCTAAATGCAGCATCTGCTTAACCTGACAGATTGAAACTTTGCTCGTCCCTGAGTCTGGCCTGTCGGTTGGCAAAATCAATAATGGTGAAGGCAGGGAAAGAAACATTATATTGCCAGTTGAAGCATAAGTGAAGGGATAACAACTTTTCTTCCCTCACAGTTTTCCATGATTACTTTTTGGACTCAGGTGTGAGTGTCTTATTGATTGGTGATGTCATTTAAGCACTGCTGCCTTTCCCTTTGGGCTTGTTTTATTCGTCATATATCTCCACTGATCCCAAGGGTGAGCCTTTTGTTTCATCAGACAGGTGTGTGTAAAATGCTTTTAGTTCGCCCTTTTATGAGTGATTTTCTGTCTTATAGCTTCACATTCTTCTTCATGAGCTGGGTTATTTCTAGTAAGAGTTTCTCTCCGGTGGGGTTATTTATACGTGTACCCTTATATTCTTAAACATCAAATAAGAAACATTTAAAATACCTTTATTCTCACAGCATGGTCATGGTTAAGCTCCACCTGGAGGTAAAGATATTTCACCAGTGATGTTCTACCATAGGCAACTCACAGTACAGGAATCCAAAAGAGTGTCATCATATACAGACATTTTTGAGTATTTATCAAGTTAGCAATAAACATTCAAAAGAAACCATTTATAGCTCTAAAGGGACCTTTGCATGTGGCATATTTGTGTTACTGCTAGCCTAGCCTGGACTCTTTTTGTTCTTCCACTGAGTAAAGCTTGCAGCTTGGACACTCCAGCCTGTTGAGTGAAATGATTACTAATAAACTCGTTTTGAAAAGAGAAATCAACAAATGTCTTAGTCTGCGCTACATCTGTGCAGTGATTGCAATGATTGCCCTTGGAGGACCCCCTAGGTTTTAGACTCTGCCATGTTTATTGGATGAAAACAGCTGGATGCCAGTTTATCCTCCTAAAACTGATTTGTTTTTGAGGGAGTATAATGCCAAAATTTCTATTAATTATGACTTTGGTAAATGAAGTGTAGGTTTTTCAACTGTTCTGCCCCTTCTTATATGTAAATGGCAGTAGGCGAAAAATAAAAGCACATTTGAATTTAATGTATTGCACCCATGTCACTTCAGATTAAGCATTGATTCTGGTTTAATTTAACTTGTATTTCTTATTATTGTGACTATTTTTGAGTAACAAATATTAATGTGACTGTACTAATTAATATTATTATTGTGACTATTTTTGAGTATGGCCAAAAGTAAAGATAGAAATGGATGTTTACTTGTTTACCTGTGAGCAGGCAGGCAGCTTTTTCCTGTGTTTACAGACTTTTACTTTTTTTTTTTTGCATTTATTTGGACCTCATATGATCTGTAATTGAATTTATGTTGTTTTGTGATGGTATTATTGTTATGTAAGCTCTCTTTTTAGTGTTGAAATTAATACATAATTTGTGCTGTTGTGCAATATTTCCCTATAAAAAGACAAGAAAACAAGATTAGATGTTTTAGCCGCAGAAATCATTTGTGATCAGTGGAATATTTATTTGTGTTAGATTGGTGAACATTAATATTTAAGCGATTTGAGTTTAAAAATAAATAAATAAATGAATAAAGCTACTTTCGGCTTCTCCCTTATTCACAAGGGGTTGCCACAGCAGGTAGCTCTGCATGTTTGATTTGGCAGATTTTTTTACAGACAGCACAGAATTATTAGCCCCCCCCCCCCCTATGAAAATCTTGTTTTTTAAAGTTTCCAAGTGCAAACATCCTGGTTTTATTTTGGATGCTTACATTACCTTATTTTGCACACAGAAACAAAATAATTTCACTAAAAACACACACAAAAATCCCTGATGGTAATAGTCAATTGTATATCATTTTTGCTGGATAACAGCCTCCAGTTGTAAATTGTTGTTATCAAAAAGTCTCACACACATCTCCTAAGTAACCCAGCCCTTTTCTTCTTTAGCAAATCTCTCAAGCTCTTGCAGATTTGATGGCCTTCTGGCATGAACCCTGGTCTTCAGTTCACCGCACAGACTTTCAGTGGGATTCAACTCACAGCTTTGTGCAGGCCAGGCAATAACATTATCTTTGGTCTTCTGGAAGAAATTCTTCACCAGGACCGATGTATGTTTTGAGTTGTGCTGGAAGAGAAATCGATGACCAAGACTCAGTTTTGATACTGGCTGTTTGAGGTTTTTTCTTTCAGAGTTTTCACATATCCTTCTCTCTCTTTGATTCCTTGCACCTTCACGAGATTCCCAGTTCCAGAAGCACTGAAGCATCCCCACAGCATAATACTCCTCCCAGCGTGTTCCACTGTGGGGATGGTGTCTCTCTCTGTGGCCAAAGAGTTAGTCTAGTTTTGTCTCATCTGACCAAAGGACACTCTTCAGTCTGGCTAGAAGGCATCTTTTCTGCAGAAATTGTTTTTCTTGCCCTGCTCCTGTGCAGGGCTGTGGCGATTGTCTTCCTCGAGACTATCCTCACTGTTGTAGGATAAAAATTTGTTGTGGACAAAAGCAGGTGTTGAAAGTGCATCAATCAAATGAGTTCATCCTTGCTGTCACAGACCACAAGGCTAGGTACAGTCACACCTTCAGTAATTTGAGTCCATTACATGCATAGTGTAAGGGTCTTCTCTCCTGGTCCTCCAGTTTCCTCACACAGTCCAAAGTCATGCATGTCAGGTTAAATTGGGCTTATGAATTAGCTGAATACATTAAACCTCTTTTAAAATACCTACATTTAATTCTGGTTCATTTAAATATAAATAAATTTAAATGACATAAATCTTCATTTTCTAAAGCACAGATCCACTTGTTAGATCCAAAGAGTGATCTTATCATACGTTCACGTGCTTTTTTGTTACCCACCAGCAGGGGGGGCTGTTGTTGTGGTAATAACGGTGTCACTTTCGATATGCCCTTTACCCTGCTGCATGCAAGAGAGTTTGGTAAACACCGATGAGCGCTTTCTATGGAATGCACATACTCAGACTCATCTTATCTTTCCAGTAAATCTGAATTTCTTTGCACTTTTTCCAGAACATAAACACCGCCAGCGAGCAAAGCAGGTTTTGCAAAAAGGACACTGGCTGTGTAAAAGTTGCTTGTGTCACTGCCTTGGATGTGTCTGTTTGCGTGTGAACATGTGTGCCAAAGGGAGTGTGGAGCTCTCAGCGAGTGTTATCCTCCGTGTGAACCAGGTTGTTGGCAGGGGTGGCACAGTGCAGGCTGACATAGTGCTGAGTTGCATGGGAAAGAGAGTGGCTTGCTGTGCTCCTGGGTTCAGACAAGCGTGGGGCAAAGAGGGCTCGACAGGAGACATCATAGAAAGAACAACAGTAAGATTAGGAACCACCCATCCTGCTCTTTTACCCACTCTCCAGGGAGAGAGCTCTCCGGTTTGAAGCAGAGCTGCAGCCAACACAACCAACTTTCTTATTAGGTTAATTTCACCAACATTACACAAACCACTATATACAATAATATCACATATTCGAACTATGTCATTTTCACCCTGTGTGTTTCATATGGGATGTATCCGTTTCATTCTTATCTTGTTAGATACAGCATATGGTCATTCTGAATAAAACAACGTAATCAAATATGAATCACTTCAATAAATGAGAAAATAATGACTGTTCTAGCAAACCGTACAATGGCTACAGCAATCATACACTTGATAGTGTTTCACATAATACATGGCTTGCTTGGCTCTTATGACTCATTATGATGCAGTTTCTACATTTATCTGCTTCACACTTGATATAAAGTGAGTAACAAACTAGCTTCAGAAAGTTGCTTGACTTCTCTTACTTATCACTAATCCGCTGCTACTCTGGGCAACGTCTTCAGATCTCGGACCCACTCCTGCAGCTTCTCTCTTCCTCTCTGTTGCTGTCAGTACCACTAAGAGGCACCGCTACTGCTATGGAGAGGCGTCACTCCTTGGCACTTTTAAGTCGTGTTTCTCACCAAGTTTCTTCTGCCCATCCTTTACTCTCTGCGCTGCAAATTGCAACATATGTCTGAGTCTTTCTTCTGTCCGTACTTCAATTTAAATATTCGGAGCATGTGGTGAAAGGCTAACAATAATTAGAATCAATATATGATCTTTGTAAATTGAGGGTTTCTGCAGAATATGCACACACCAATTAAAATTACTGGTCTAAGTGTAATGCATTATGAAGCATCTTAGAAGGCTTATTAGGCAGGTAGCATTATAAATTGATACGCCTGCTATTCCTCAGGCAGCCAACGACCCTGTCAGTCTGGATGGTGGACATCTGCTTCATTTCAGCAGGTCTGAACTTCTATCAGTCGCCTCTGCTTCTTTCCCTTCATCCTTCATCAGCCAGCTGTGCATGAACCGAGCTCTGTACTTCACCCACTCCCCACCCCATTTTTTCTCTTCACTTCAACTCGCCTCTCATCTTCTCATTCCTCTCCCCTTCTCCAGCTCTGATTCAACGCCACCTCCCGCTTTCTACTTCGCAAACCAATTATCCAACTAACTGACTGTCACTTCGGCTCTCACAGACCCTTCTTAAGTCATTTCGTTTTCACCTCGTCACATTCGCTGTTTACCTAGTATTTATCTGGCATTTTTTGCAAGCAGATGGTTCACCAGTTACGCAACACATTTATCCATGTAAGCGTGAATATGTCAGAAGTGCTCTGCACATGTTGGGGCTGAATTCAGCTTCGTCTCTCTCAAAGGAATCGCACTGATCCTCTTTGTAGAGGAGGCGATGTAAAATTTTTATCAGGTGCAAGCAGAATACGCCGCAGTTGTCATTCCAATGAGCCATGGGCATCTCACTTTGTTTCGATGAGGATTTTTGTTTGAGGGCTATTACAGAGCAAACGTGATCTCACTCGCACACAATGCAGAGGAGAGATCAGAGAGTGAATAGAAATGACAGAATTACAATTGGGGTAAGCACATTTCACCTCACCTGTGGTTCCACTCAAACTCAGTGCAAATTCAAAAGTCCTCATAATGAGAAAAATACTTTTGCTTGGCTGGCTTTTGAATTTTCGTTTGTTAGTTATCAAGAGTTTGTATAAAATTCAGTCTACATTTAATCGGAAATGTAAAAATAACCTTCAAATAGTCAGACAATAGCATGACATTAACTCTTAACCTCGAAAAATGAGCCAAACTGAATAAGAAGCCCTTAAATTGCTCAGGAAAAGTTCAGTTTAAAGATCTGCAATTTCATAGCAAGTGATACATGAACTGATGGAAAAAAGCTGATAAACTAACAAAGTCTCACGTTAAAAATCTATAAATAATTTGGTGTCAAACATTTGTCGGCAGTGGGTATCAGAGGTGAAGACAGTGGATAACGCTCAAGCTCTACTTTTTACTTCAGTGTATTAAAGAGCATCTGAGAGTGACAACCAAGCAGTGCGTTCCTTCCTGCCTACTTTCCACCACTCCATCCATCCTCTCTGCTCCGATCCTCTCCAGCAGTGTTCTGTCACATCCTGCTAAGGTTCTCATTTCTTCATCACATTCCTCTTCCTTCTCTTCTATCATCCCTGTGACACCTGCATGGAGGGGGTAAAATGGAGCCATCTGTCTGTTTGTCAGAGTGAAAGGTCATTAGACGATGAGGGTAAGAGGTCAGGACTGGAGGAAGGACACCTGAAGGTGACTATACATATTTTTTGATAACTTTTTTTTCTTTAATGGATTGGCCAAATCAATATATTGACATATTTCACACTGATGTGTAGACATGGAAGACATTATATTGAAAGAATCATTTAAAAGCAAGGTGATTTTTCAATTTGGTAATTAACCGGTTGTTGTTTTTTTCATATTTATTACCTATGCGCTAATGAGGTCATAAACAATTGTATTGAACGTCTGTCTTTAAAGTTGCCTTGATCGATGTCTTTATATGAATCCATTTTACAGTGTGCCGTGTGAAATGAATTACTCGAAGCAATGCCTAGGAAAATGATCGCTTGTTTTGTAATTCCCTCATCTCTATGAAGCACACCAGTCTCTTTCAGCTCCTTTGCTTTTACAACTTGCCACTTTAAAGTTGTGATTCTGTCTTACAGTTTCCTCCAGCAGCTACAGGCAGCTGTTTTTAGCAAAACCTTATCAAAGCCACTAACTACCACCTGTCTGGCAATAAAGAGAAGACTGCCAAGACCGTCATCCCCCAAACATTTATTTACATTAATTATTTTCAGTTATATTTAACAATTTAATGTCATCAACCTGCTATATTTGCAAGAATTAGAACAGTCTGGATGACAAAACAGTTGATTTTTTTAAGGAAAAAAGAAAAGACCAGTAGAACCAGACCCAGGAAAGGTACAGCCGTTTGATGTGGTCGGCTTTGGGAGGTGAGGGGAATTAGAGGAGTTAAAAAGGGTCGTGAACATAATTTTAAACCTAATGTTATGCAAAATAAAGTTAAGCAACTTCCAACAGCTGTGCTTAGATGGAGTTCAGCATCACAGTGACCTAAAAATGGAGCTGTGCAATGTAAAATGTTTCCCTAATCCTAACCAGGTAGTTTTGATAGCTTAACCGAACCAAACAATTCTCCTGATTGAAAGCCGTGTGTGCTTAGGTCACCACCACCACCACTCCAGCTACCTCATAAAGTGGACTTTGTGTGAAAACTTTATGCAATTTCAGGAACACTTAGATGAGAAAAACTATGTTTAATTATGTTTTGCAAGTCCTACCACACAGTGATGCTAATGTAATGTTTCTGTTTAGGTTGTAGAGCGTTGTTTGCTAGCAGGTTTACCATGTCAGCTTTATAAGACTAAAATGTTCATAATAAAACAATATGGGGGATGCGCACATCACTGGTAGCTTGAATTTGAGACCTTGTTTCTTGCCACTGCCTTCACATATGGGTAATAGTGTAGTTAATGATAATGGCATTGTGGACAGAGAGGAGTCCAACATAGTAAGTTCCCCATGCAACAAAGTAAGTCGTAGCATTGTGTGGACATGTGTTCACAACAATTTACTAACCATTTTAGTTAGCATTTTTTTAAAATAACAAATACAAATGAATTTAATTCCTTCTTTGCAATGATTTGATTTAGAATAATGGTGACATCTGTTCATCTGTAGTTCTGTATTTATCATCCCATTGTGACCAGTTAGTCCAAGGAGCAAGCCAATCAGGGTTTCCATCAAGCATTTGCTGGAAAAAAAATCATCCCTGCATTTCTAAGTTAGACATGATACTTTTATTTTACAGCTTTAATATTTACTATAAAGGTTACAGGTAAGTGGGGTTATTGTATGGCTGTCAGATCAGTTAAGATTAAGTGAAAGGTGCCCTCTGTTCACGATTGTAGAATCAATATCAACATCTCATTTTCTGGTTTCCTATTTCCCAAGATCCCCAGACCTTGATAGAAGCTGCAGCAACTTAATCAGCAGTTTAAGGAAAACACTTTTGCTCCTCTGGCTGACAATGAAGGACAATGAAGACAGCGGCTGTATGTCTAGCTGTGTGACTCGAGCCTAGTGTGAGCCCGTATTTACATTTCAGTCAATAGAGTATTCACTCATCTGTTTGAATGACCTTGTAAAGTCAGTAATCCCTGCTTCACAATGAATAAATACATAAACAATGAAATTTCATCGTCTCACAGTCACTCATTTTGAAAGAAAGTGAGACAAGAGAGACAGAGGGGAAAAGGAGAGAGGTGTGCAACTCTGATGCACAGTAATTCACTGACTGATAAGTAATTGCACTCTCGCAGAGTGCAGTGACTGCTGTTTGTTACTATAGGAAAGTGACTGGGGTAATGGTCCAATCCATATTGGACCTGTGCAGAAAATAGCAAGGTAATCAATGTGTCTGACCAGCTGCTGTGTAGCCCTGCATAGTATGTAATATATAGTACATGTTCTTGACAGTGAGTTAGCAGAAAAGCTGAATGCAGTCTGCTTAACTCCTGTTTCTGTGTGTATTTTTTTGCATCAGTGTTAGCTCCAACTTGGCACAATACAGCAGCAAGCAGTGCACCAAGTTTAAAAAGCAAAATTTTCAAAAAAGCTCGAGAGATAAAACTGCTTCCAGCGTGCCCTGTCTGCCACCTGATGTTTTATTCAGAGATGAGTCCAGTTCACATCACTTCACTTCACTATAGTGATTTGTATAGGGCCAGCTTGAACAAATGAGGATTTTTTTTTCCGTCTCCTCAACGCAAAGACAAAAACAGAAGGAGGAGAAAGCTATTTGCAATTTGGAGCATCAATAAAAATGCAAATAGAGGGAAACCATTTCTCAGCTGTGACAATGGAGGCGTTGTCATTGCAGCGCCCAAAGACAGCGAGACGGATGGACCCACCCGTATCCACAACCCAGAATTCTTTATCTTTAAACTGTAACACTCAGAGTTAGAGAAGAAAGAGAGGGGGGTTCTTTCTTTCTGCAAATGCTGCTTTTTGTAAAGATGATGTTTTTTGTAGTGCATGGCAGGGATTTTTGCTTCACAAGTGCAGATATATACTTCACATCATGATGGAGGTGTCAGTGCTGGGAAGAGCAGGCCAGGGTCTGTCAATCAATCAGAGCTCACAGATATGCTGGAAGAAAAAAAGGATATGTGTACTTTGAAAGCAATATTTTAACGTTATAAAAAGGGGATTGCTGTGAAGCCTGTGTTTGCCATTTGGTAAGAGCTCATCCTTAAAACCTTTTCTATTGTGACAATAGAAGAAGAATGCCTTGATGTATGCTTAATCATCTAGGTAAGGAAATCCCAGAAACTTGATTCTGTTTATCTGGACATTGTGTTTTCTGTGGGATACATGTTTCATCACTCATCCAAGTGACTTCTTTAGTCTCTCTTTCAGACTGAAGAGTGGAATCCTGTGTGGTCTGCTGGCACAGAAAGAGTTAGATGTAGTTCTGCAGAATGATGTGTTTGATGGCTGGCTTTTGTGAGTGTTTGTGGCTGCCTAACGCTGGTTTTGTGGTCGAGCAGAGGTAGATCGCGCGATGTCTGCTCCATATTAGTCTGCTCCATTGCCTGCAGTTAGCTCTTTTGCCAGATTGCGGCAGTGTACGAAGTATGTGCTACAACGGGTATGTGGGCGACTCTTGTTTGTGTTGTTGTTGGTCAGTCAGCAAGTTGTAACAAACAAAGAGCTGAAGTGAAACACATGAAATGAAACACATGAAAAACTTTTCATGCTTATTTCTTTTATCTTGGAAGGTTTTTTTGTGGTTCTCCCATTCCCGACGAACTGCGCTTTCACTTCCTGCACTATTCAGGGCCAACCAATCAACATTTGGCAGTAGGTTGCATCATCCACTTCCAGCAACCTGCAATGAGGATCTTGCAGGAATGCAGCGGAGCATGTCTGAGGTGGGTGAAAACCCGTCTCCCCCATCTGTCTGACGGAAATCGTGTACATCTGCAGGACCGTAAATGTAGCTTTACTTGTTACGCAGAAGAATCTCGGAGGGACAGTCGAGCAGAAGAAGCTCAGGAGGTAAACCAGAGACGAGTAGGTGGAGAGTGGGCAGAGAGCTGGTTAGACAGGGAAGTCCTTTTCTTTGCAGGAGAGAATTCAATTCATTTTATTTATACAGCAACAAATCACAACAACAGTTGCCTCAAGGTGCTTTAAGGTAAAGACCCTAAAATAATACAGAGAAAATAACAACAATTAAACGACCCTTTGTGAAAAATCACTTGGCGACAGTGGGAAGGAAAAACTCCCTTTTAACAGGAAGAAACCTCTAGCAGAACCTGGCTCAGGGAAGGACGGCCATCTGTTGAGACCGGTTGAGAAGGATAAAAAATTGCTGGTGGCATCCAAAGTTCTCAATGTGCTGTATCCAGCCGAGCAGGTTTCCAAGCATGTATCCGGGCAAACAACTGGGGGAAAACACACAACAGCTCAGTTAGTTAATGAAAAGTACTGACGCTTACAGGTAACAAAGGTTGCCTGACTTCCACCAGGTTACCGATGATGACTTGGCAGGTGCGGGAAGGGCAGCTTGAGCAGAGAGTAACACCAAGCCGTCCGATAACTCCACCAGGGAACCAGATGAGGGAAACACAGACAGAAAAAAGGAAAAAGCAGCCCCCAAACCAGTCCCACTGAAACAGAACAGTTGCTGCCATGCTATTGGCTGATTAGATCTTTTTTTTTTTTTTTTAAATGAGCATTTGAGTTTTATTCACTCCTATCCAATAAGAACTCTCTCTTATGTAATGCACTGTTATTGTTTTAAATAACAATAAGAAAAAATAAAATGTCATGATTTTTGTCCATTGTGGGTTAAATAAAGGATTATCTTATCAGTCAGAACTACACACGTCCTCTACATGATTCGGTCTTCAAAATTATCCAAACCCACTGCTATCAATCAGCGAGTGAGCCCTTTTACTCCTTCTTTTCTATTTTCTGCAAGAACAAAAGTACAGACCGAGATTTCACGTGAGCAGCTACCTGTGGCACATGTGGAGGAAAACCAAAAAACCAAAAACCTCATTACTTCACAATCCAGACGCTTCATCGGCTTCTGCGAACAAAGCGAGCAGCTGCTTGAGAACAGCAGAACCTTGAGGCAGAGGCATTAAGAAGCATGTGAAGTCAATGAGAGTTTTTCTTTTCCCTGACTTGGTGTTTCCATGCTCGCTGATTCTCCCTCTGAGTGGAGTAAGTGCACAGGTAAGCTCCCTGCTTATTGGTCAAGACTGAGATGGAAGAAATTCTTGATCAGCTCTGACGCAGAGGCCAATGATTTTTTTTTTTATTTTTTTTTATTGTGACTGTGCAAACAGAGAAGCAAACGTGGTTGTTTCTGAGCTCGCTTGCAGATACCGACTCAGGTGTCTAACGCTTCTTACGAAGATCAAACGGTAAATTCTTTCCTTGAGGTGCAAAAGTTCTCCACTTATCCTGTTTTTCCAAACTGCTTGTCTACAAAGTTTTGAATATTTCCTTGAAAATTATATTGCTAAGCAGCTTAATAAACACCACCAACAACAAAGTCACGACTCCTACATCACCTCTGAAAGCTCGCACTGTTTCATACAGCGAAACCTTCATAAACGTCAGACGTACCGAGGCACACTTGACCCCCAAGGGAGCTTAGGGATTTAAATCTAATCTGTCCTAACACCTTACTGTCTCTTCCCGTATTTTCCTTCCTCCGCTTGCCACTTTTCACTGTTTGTTCTGTGGCAGTGCACTTGTTTATTTTTGTGATATGTATGCAAAGACTTCCTGCAAACATAAACCACAAACCCCACTGAAAAAAAATCTACCTTTTTGTTGTCAAAAACTGCAAGTGTGTGTCTGTGTGAGCAAGCGCTAGTGTGTGTCCTCGCTGGCTGGCAGTAATGCAGTAGAATTTAGGCAGAGTGAATGATCACTCTGTTTATAGGGATTTGATTGCAACCCAGAAACCAGGCCACATTCTCTGTCTGTCAGCTGCCAGCGAGCAGCCTGGCGTCAACATTTTATTCCCTGAAACTCTGCCTTTCTTCTTCCTTTTCGTTCTCGCTGCATCTCCCCTCGTCTTTCCTAATTCTTCTTCCCACTCCCCACCCTTCCTCGAGAAAATTATTTATTTGCGGCCACCACCCCCTCCTCCAACACACCCCTCTTTCTCCCACCCCCTCGCTGTGCCTTCTGATTTCCCTGGGAACTGAGCAGCAGCAGACGTCTGCCTTCTTTCTTCACAAAAAACAGATACACACATACAAAAAAATAAGTCACACTTGCATGAGCACACACCTAACTGTATATATAATATATATATATTAACACATACAGAGATTTAGACACATACACAGGATTTTTCCACGTGGATTACCTGGGAATTACAACATCTGGATGTAATAATTTCAATATTTGTTTACTCTAAGCTCCCAGTCCCCCAGTATGTGGTAACAGAAGTTTATGAAACCAAATTAATTATGTGTGCCAGTTCCCACAGGACCCTGCTCACAGATTTGTACAGAAGATTGGAATGTTAGTCCCCTCTGACCTAAAGCGGTGTTTTCCACTGTCTATCTGCAAATATGCACCAGAAACTGTGTGTGTGCTTGTGTTGAATTGTGCCTTATTTGGCAGTTGTGTGTTTTTCATTTCTATACTCCTGGCAGCTTTAAGAGTCTACATATTTCACATATTTTGCACAGAAAAATTGGGATGGTTATGTAATAGATGATACAGTCATATCTTGGAATACAGTTAGTTTATGGTTAATGCTATTTACATTATACTAACAGATAATTATGAGGTGTACTGGTGACTCCTAAGGCAACCAGTACAAGATCTTGAGCGATCTTATGCTACATCTGCTTTAGCTGAACCCAGCCAGAGGGTCTTCGTTCCAAATTATTCTCTGCTTCTCCATTCCCTTGCCTCCTGTTATCTCTCCACTATTGACTCAAAAATAAATAAAAAATACAATAACATGCCCAATTACTTGATAAAAAAGGATGCTCAAGAAAAAAGCAATCCACTACTGATTTCAGCCCACGCAATGCAACACGTTTCCAAAAAAAGGTTTACACTGTGCAAAATATTTATAAAAGACAATAATTTGTAAATCATTTAAAGCCTTTGTT
The DNA here is from genome assembly GCF_013358895.1 of Oreochromis aureus. Classification (NCBI taxonomy): domain Eukaryota; kingdom Metazoa; phylum Chordata; class Actinopteri; order Cichliformes; family Cichlidae; genus Oreochromis; species Oreochromis aureus. The sequence goes on from NC_052960.1 coordinate 13,723,988, forward strand.
TGACAGAAAATGGCTCACAGACAACATATCAGATGTTGAAACTGAGAAATCCTGTTTTGTTTTCTTTTAAATATCTGATCAGTTTGCCTTTTAAACAAACTGAGACATGAGCAACAAAAGATGGGAAAAGCTGGTAAGGACACCATTTACAGCGCATCATACAATTAAAAGAAAGAAATCTCTGTATGCAAAGGACGAGGGTATGGAAGCCCATTTCCGCCACTAAAAAAAAAAAAAGTATCCATAACTCGAAATTTAGACTTATTAACTTGAAATTTTGAGAAAAGTAGCAGTAGTAGGAGTTAATGACTCAAATTTCAAGTTAGCGCTGCCAATCTATGTGAATGATGTCATTTCCTTGTTACCCGGAAGCTGAAGCCCTCAGCTACAAATGCTACAGCTAAGCTACCAGTATTACAGCCAGTCATGAATGCACAAATTGCTGATTACTTTCAGCATGGCTTTACAAATGATGAAATCCTTGTGTTATTAGCTGAATCACATGGCGTTACTATCAGCAAACCTACTCTCGAAAGCACCAATTTGCGATCCGGTTTTGAGCGCGCATTCCACGTAGATTACTGATTGGCAGAGCTAACTCGAAATTTTGAGTTACTTTTCTCAAAACTTCAAGTTAATAAGTTGAAATTTATGTTATATTTATGTCACTTTTATTTTTTTTTAATGGTGGAAACTGGCTTCCATGCAAGGGCAGCGACAGTACTGAATGGCTGTGATTTACAGACCCCGAGGCAGGCAGCTGTTTCAAAAATAGACATGACTCTGTAGTGGAAATCACTGCATGGGCTCAGTAATACTTAAAAACCACTCTTGGTGAACAATTTGTCAAAACTACCATGCAAAGCAAAATAAATAAAACACATACAAAAAAAGATGCAGAAACACTGGCTGCTCTGGGCACGAGTTGGGATGAAGTGAAAAACTATTCTGTGCTCTGATAAAAGGAGTCATCCAATCAGCTCACAGCTCCAAAGCCAACATCTCAATTATCTGCACAGCTGTTATGGCAATATATATATTGCAACTAACTCTTTAGAGCCCAGGCTTTGCTTCTTTTAGCAACGCAATGTCACTCTGCACTGACCTGCCTCAAGTCCAGATGTGTGATCCACTGAAAACATCTGCATTATGCATTATACTCTGCTGTAAACAGAGTTGTGATTGGTCCCCATGGTTTACAAGAGGTGATCATATCCATCAGCTAAAATCACTCAACAAACAACCAATTTTTTAGATTCAACATTCAGTACGACGTCTTTGTTTCTGCATTAAAATAATTGCAAACGATCACATCCTGTTTTAGATTTTACACAGAGTTTCAAGTTTTTAACAACAGGGCTGTTCTTTAATATTTTCCTCATCTCCAGCTTTCATTGTAGGGGGTCTAATAACTTTTGAATGCCAAACAGCAAGACGACAATCCCCTGGTTCTTAAAAAGTGCCTTTCTAACATTCTGTAATTGTGAAAACTGGCAAATTGCTGCAGTGTGGGTGTGATTGTAGTATAATTTTGGCTTTGGAAAGATACAAAAATTGGCAAGCAAACTGAACCCTCAATGCAATTATTGGAAAAGTTTCAGAGCATGTGGCTCAGGTAGTCCTTGACAATCCAAAAGCACTCTGCCTAAAGCATATTGACACCTTTAAATGTCTGAAATTTACATAAAATGTGAAAATTAGAATAAAATCACCCCACATCATCGCTTCACGTTATTGTTACATCGCATATGCAGCTGCACATACACACTTGAGCTCTGACTTGGCAACAGATGTATTCTCACTGCCAGAAGGCGGTGGTCCAGCTCACATGACATAGTTAATAGAAAAAGTCTGTATATGTCGATATTCATTCACCCAGAAAAATCTCAAAATATGATGAACACCAGAACATAATTTTGTTTCATACTTTAAAAACATACACAGTGCAACTTCCCAGTGCTTTTGATCTCACTAAATGCATCTTGCCCTTTTGTTGCATTAGGATAGCAACTGAAATCTCACATTTTTTTGAAATATTCAATAACTAACTAGAGCTTGACCGGTGTATTGGTCTGCAAGAGATATGACCATGTCTGTATCGGTTTTTGTGTAACTTAGAAATGGCATCAACACATAATTTGTCCAGGAGATCGACTGCAACACCAATGTTTACTACACACTCAGCGCTGTCTGTTGCACATGTGGCGGAGGAGCATCAAAGGGCTGCAGGCAGTGGTGCTTAGTCTAGCGGCATACCACATCATCCGTCAAATATTGTGGAGGCACTGTTATGGCACGGCTATTTATGGTTGCCAGTGGAACCAGGTTACACGGGTTGATGATGCGACTGCTGATAGGGGTAGCAGGATGGATTCTGAAGTGTACAGTGCTATACGCTCTGCTCAACCAAATGCTGCAAAGCCATACTGCAAAAGCAACCCAAGGGTGTCTCAAAGCAAAGGAAAATAATATTCTTCCATGGTCAAGTCATTCACCTAATCTCAACCCAACACTGCAAGCTTTCAGTTATTGAAGACAAAACTAACCGCAGACAGAGCCTCACAAGAGCAGCAGCTGGAGGTGGCTTCAGTAAAGGCCTGGCAGAGAATCTCACTGGAGGAAACGCAGCATTTGGAGATGTCTGTGGGTTCTAGGCTTCAGGCAGTCATGGAGTGCAACAGATTGCCATCCAAGTATGAAAAAACAATTCTTATGTTTACAATTATGTTAGTTGATACAGTTACTTGTGAGTTTCTGAAAATCTGGGGCTTTGTTCCATAACAGTGCAATCTAATTCTTTGGGTATACTGCTTGGATTAAAGCTGAATATCTGCACTTTAATTTCATCCTCATGCTTTGATTTAAAATCCCTTGTAGTGGTATACAGAAGCAACATACACTTACCAGCCACTTCATTAGGTACACCTTGTTAGTATCAAGTTGGACCCCACTTTGGCCATCAATATTTTCTTAATTCTTTGTGCCACAGGTTCAACAAAGTGCCGGAACCATTCCTCAGAGTTTCCGGTCCATATTGATGTGATAGCATTACACAGTTGCTGCAGATTTTTCGGCTGCATAACATGAATCTCCTGTTCCACCAAATCCCAAAGGTGCTCTGCTGGACTGAGATGTGATGACTGTGGAGGCCATCTGAACACAGTGAACTCATTATCATGTTCAAGAAATCAGTTTGAGGTAATATCAGGTTTATGATATGACGAATTATTCTGCCGGAAGCAGCCATCAGAAGATGTGGTCATAAAGGGATGGAGATGGTCAGCAGTAATACTCAGGTCGGCCGTGACATTTAAATAACACCCAGTTGGTATTAAAGGGCCCAGGGAATGCCAAGAAAATATCCCTTCACCATTATACCAGCAGCAGCAGCGGTGACCTGAACCGCTGTTACAAGGCAGGGTGGATCCATGCTTTCATTTTATTTTTAAGCCAAATTCTGACACTAAACTATTAATATTATCTGATACATCAATCGTATCCTTAACCATTAGCCCTAGCAATCCAGTAACAGGAAGACTCTACAGCTAACGCTTATTCTAACCTTGAATTGTTGGCACACATGTATGTTATGGTCATATCCATCTCCTTAAAGGATGTTGTCACACTGACACTTGTCATTGTCATTATTTGTTATTGTATGTGTCTGTCTGTGTCTCCATGCTTTAGCGTCAAAGATCTTAATACACAGATAGCACTTCCACAGTGTTCATGAAACATACATCTCCATCACTTTGAGCAACATGCCTCCCTTACACACAGACACACACACACATACACACACAGGAGCTATCATCTACTCCTACTGAGCCAGAAATAGGCATGCATCACTTCTCTGCTGTCTCAACAAAACATTGATATACGAGTTAGCTGTGATGTGTGAGGTTAAGTACAAAGACAGTTGATGCTGACGGCGGCTCATGGTGGGCGAGGGGGTGCCGGGTGGGCAGGTAGGTAGAGAGGGAGAGGTTAGGAGAGTGGGTGTCTTGAATGATTCATACAAGCGACTCCCAGAACGGCTACTGCTGTACTCAACATCAGCAGTGGGATATGATAGCGCACGCCTATTGATGTAAAGAGTTTCTCACTGCTTTCGTGTTGGAGAGTTCAGAGTTATCGATTCGGCCAAAGAGCTCACTCCGAGTAGGTGTTCCACATACCTGGCCCACCAGCTAATTTTATTTTTACGCAGCGGAGCAGGACTATCCGTCTGCCTGCGCAGTGGGATATCACAAAAGAAAACTCTTTTTCCTTCTAGCTTTGTTTTTATTCATCAGCATTGTTTCCCACCTCTGCTGTCCTTTCCTGCTCTTGTTCACCCCGCTCTCTCCTTCCAAGGCCATGTACATTGTAAGATAAAGAATGTCAGAGCCTGGGACAGAGGGTAGGCTGGAAGGATCACTGTTTATGGACGTTTGAGCCCAGTCTCTGAGAAAGGTAATTTCACGCTCGACGGCGCTGACTCCAGTCTCAACGTTGTCCCTGTGATTAATTAGGCTTTTTAAACGAACAAACCAGGAGCCAGGTGAAGATGTTAATTATCCTACAGTTATGCAGATCGAATATAGTCACAGGCCTGCGGCACCCGTTAGTGCGCAGACTCGTGCCCAAAGGCTGACATACATATGATTTCTCATGAGCATTCATATACAAATCACCATGTGAAAGCAAACATTTGAAGCCGAGGACAAAAAAGAGAGAATCGCTGCTTAAATATTTTCCAAAATCAATATGTTTCTAAATCAACTGGGTTCACCCTTTTACTCCAGGCATGCACTCTTAGATCATTAGGAGAAAAACAAGCAGCAGTGCCCGGACTTGAACAACACCCATAATGAGCCAGATATACTATAAAGTGCCACTCTGAGCCCTCAGAAGACACGAACAAGCATACAAAAAGCAGTATTTTATAACAGACTTGAAACCTGAATCATCCACTCGCATTCATCCTCATTATATAACAACCGTTCGATATATAGGTCTGGATTCTTTGTGTCAAAGTGGATCCTGTCAGTTGCCTAGAAATGAGTGAAATTCGAAGTTTTGTGCACCATCACCATCTTTTATATCCGCTTATCTTTGTTTAGCTTGTTTGTTTAGCTGCTAGACTCCTGAGATTTTATCAACAGCTCCACAAGCTGTTCATAAACCAAATAACCAAAACAAATGTATTGATTTGTACATGACAAAACAATCCAACTCAGGACTCCTACTTACAAATTGTGCCCAGCTAAAGACGTGACCTAAACCAACAGCTTCTGTAGATATGGGGAAAACATTTCATGAGCACTAATGCTTATCAGAACAATGATGCACATTATTATTGAAAGCCTAGATAACCACTGAAGCGGCTTTTCTGGCCTGAAATTTAGTCATGTATCTGAATAAAGTGTCACGTTTTCATTTACAAATGTCCACATTATGCTTTTAAACTGTGTTTTTAAATGAAAAGTATTTTTTTATTCATATGAAAAATTGAAAATCATTCTATTCTATTCTATCCATGAGCACAACAGATCCAGTGTTTGGTTTGAGAGTGTTTATGGAGACGTATAGAGAAGGTCAGAATGTGTTACACTGTGTGTTTGTGGATCTAAAGAAAGCAGATGATAGGGTGCCAAGAGAGGAGCAGTGGTTTTGCATGAGAAAGGCAGAAGTGGCAGAGAAGTATGTAAGGGTGCTGCAGGACATGTTAGTGGACTGCAAGACAGTGGTGAGGTGTGTGGTAGGAGTGACAGATGGGTTCAAGGTTGGGGTGGGATTACATCGGGGATCTGCTCTGAGCGCCTTCTTCTTTGTGATGGTGATGGACAGATGGACAGATGAGGTCAGGCAGGAGTCTCTGTGGACTATTATCTTTGCAGGTGACATCTGTGATCTGTAGTGAGAGTAGTGAGCAGGTGGAAGAGAGCCTGGAGAGGTGGAAGTATGCTCTGGAGAAAAGAGGAATGAAAGTCAATAGAAGCAAGACAGAATACGTGTGTGTGTGAGAGACGGGTTTAACAGTGAAGGTGGATGAGTTTGAATACCTGGGGTCAACCATTAAAGCAACAGACAGTGCAGAGGAGAGGTGAAGTAGCGAGTGCAGGCAGGGTGGAGTTGTTGGAGACAAGGGATAGGGGTGATTAGTAACAGGATAGTAGGTAGAGTGAAAGGGAAGGTTTAAAAGATAGTAGAGGGACCTGCTATGATATATGGTTTAGAGGAACTGACAAAAAGATGCGCCGAGCTGGAGGTGGCAGAGCTGAAGATGTTAAAATTTCCATTGGGAGCGACAAGGATGGACAGTTTAGAAATGAGTATATCAGATGAACAGCTCAGGCGTGGTTTGGAGACAAAGTTGGTAAAAGCAAAGCTCAAATTTCTGGCATGTGCAGAGGTGGGATAGTGGATGTATTGGAAAAAGGATTGAACAAGCAGCTGCAAGGGAGGAGGAAAGGACCAAAGAGAAGATTCATGGATGGAGTGAAGGAGGAAATGCAGAGGGTTGGTTAGAGGAGGATGCTAGGGACAGAGTGAGATGGAGATAGATGATTCTCTGTGGTAATCCCAAAAGGAACATCGAAAAACATGATTGTGCTGTATTCATGTTGTTGGTGCCCACGTATAACAGGAAGTACAGGGTTGGCTGCTTACTTGTAGCAAGTGAATGAGTGGTAATGAATTACTAGTCAATGTTGCTGCCCAGGTAAGTTATAGCCATTCAAACACCTCAGTCGCTTTAGATTGTAAGGTAAAGACCCTACAGACAAAACCCCAACAATCAAATGATCAGTCTTCACTGAAACTGAGTTGCCAACTTGTCTTTCAGTCTCTCATTGGCTGTGCAGTTGTCCTGAAAGAGCAGCAGGGCTATAGAACATGTCATGTTCTCGAAGTTTGGTCAAGTTTCCGAGTTTTAGACTCATGTTTTATTTACAGATCACAACTTTTTTATTGTGATGCTGACCTTTGGGATCGTTACTTTCCTGGTTTCTCTTTGTTTTTTGCTGGTATTCTAGTGTTTGAAGTTTTGATTTTTGTGTTTGTTGTTTTGGGGGATTTTTGGGGGGTTTATTTATTAATATAGTAGATTGTAAGTTTTACCTCTTGTGAGATTATTACTAAGTCTTTGAGTTATTGTTTTGCTTTATGATAATAAGGGTTGAAGTTTAGCTTGTCCAGGCTTGTGTTTCAGTTCAAGTCATCTTCTGGTGACTTCCTGTTTTACTTTAAAGTTTAGCTTTCTTTTGTAATTTTCAGATTCTTTCTCCTGTGTCTCATTCCCCTCATACTGGTCTCTAATAGTCCTGGTCCTGTCTCCCTCTAGCCCCCTTTCTCATTTTCCAAATCGCACATTTTCCTCTCCTCTCCTCGCATTTTAGTCCATTCCACCAGAGAAGTGAGTGGAGTCAGCGCAGCATGCATTTAACAAAATAACACATTCCTCTTTTGGAGCCGTCATTTTAAAACATCAGTTAAATTCAATGTTTGACATAACTGTGTCATAAAGTTAGCCCAACTACTGCTGCATTTTCTGATCTCAGATGTGACGTGTTCATGACATCTTTTATATTTAGGGCTGCTTTCAGTTAAATGTAAAGGATGGTGTAATATACAGATAAAAACATCCTGTTTGAGAGATTTTTGGAAGACAAAGGAGATGAGATGAATCCTTGTTAGATCATTTGTCCATGATCACTGTTTCACAGCCATATATGTTCCTGTATTTTATTATTAGTAGTAGTAGTAGTAGTTATTTTCTGTTTTTGCTCATTTTGGTTGTTGTACTCATCTCTCAGTTCCCTGTTAGCTCTTTGGACAGCTAAATAATGTCACGTTGCCTTCATGTCCAGCATTTGGGTCCTCTCTCCACTGCCACCCACACTATATGACAAAAATAAAAGCTTTTTTATTCGTACCAAGCTTTAAACATGTTTATTTCTTCTGAAAAGTTGGGCATTTTATCACAGGAGTCTGTGGGGAATGACACTCTTTAGGAGCCAGCCTCAATTGGCCATTCTAGAAACTGCAGTTTTTGGCTCTCTTCTGTTGGCTTCTTTTATCACCACTGGAGTCATTGCTTCCCAAAGTCTAATTTTCCACCCTGTACACACGTCAACATGTCAACAACCTGTTTTCTATCAAGATTATCAGATGGGAGCAAACTTAAATCAGCGAATTGAAAGTTAGGAAGTGCACACGGCCCTGATGAGCAGTTTCTTTGATCCACTCTCAACCGTTATGAATGCATCTCCAGAAAAAAGAAAATAAAAGAACGTGGGTCTTTTTTAGCTAACCCAAAAGTTTACCACAGCATTTCCTCTGGACGATAAAAGAAAGAAAATCCTTTAAAGTGTGCATAATTAACAAACAACATGATAGTGCGGTTGATCCAGCCATGTAAGGGTGACCTTTCCAAACGAGTCCAGCTGGCAGTGGTACGTTGTTTGAAGTGTGACTCGGTTCTCTCTCAGTGTGAACCAGCGGCATCAGACATCAGACAGCCTATTAAAGACTCAATTAGACGTTCTGCGTATTGGATTCCTGTGGCTATCTGTCCTATTGAAATACCATTACAGAGAGGCGGAGAGGAGGAAAACGAGATATAAAGAGCAGAAGAGAGAAAGAGAGAGACTGATAAAGACACAGAGAGGGAGGCTGAACGGAGCGCCTCTGGCATCAAAGAATGATTAGAGCTCGGCCAACATAATGTGATCTCTCACACACATAAGTTATGGCCTCAGTTTTTCTGGTGTTGCTGTACAAAAGCTGACTTTACAGATAGCTGGCTGGTAATCCAGTAATCCACCATAAGAACGATAGACTTTCAATTCAATAACGGTCCCACTGATGGATTTTGTAGACTAATGACAAACAAGTGTTGTATGAAAAACTTGCACATGTGCAGCTAAAGTGTAGTCCTTTAACATTTAGATGTGTATTCTCTGCTGTTTTACAAAGTTGAGGTGTGTTTGTGTCATTGTCACTTGTTCTCGCTGCTTTTCTTCGACTCACTCAGTTTCTATTTCTGCCATCTAATTACCGGCTGTCTGTCACTCCTTCCCAACTCTGTTGTTGAACTGCAAATTACGCTCCCCTGTGGACTTTTCTCATTTTATTATTTTGCAAAACACACTCACTGTAGATGTTTAATGAAGCTTTGTTTTTTTAAGACAGTTGGACTCTTGTTTTAGAATTACACTTGAAAAATATTATTTACTGTTAGATTTTTTTAAAATCCTGTCTGGCAGCTTTTGTGATCTGAATGAACTGTGGTGCCAAGCACAACTATATAAAATCTCTATAGCCTCCTCTTGTTCATGTTAATCTTTTATATGTACATTCATTTATTTCTATTTGTGTTATTTCAGTTATAACATTATATGTGGTATGATATGACAATGTCTAAGGCAGGACAGGCAGGGGGGTGGGGTAACTGGTACCAGTTGAAAACACAGTCCCGGGGCCCCAGGTGCCCAAAAACTTGGGACCCAGCAGAGGAGATCCAAGCCACCCTGAGCCAACGGGGAGGGAGCAGGCCAACGGCCACAACAGAGCATCCAGCCACACATCCCAGATCCAACGAGCACCTGCATTCCAGGGGAGGGGCAGAAGCGTTCAGCGGGGAGCTGTGACCATGTCCCACAGGGGCTAAGGCCCACCAAGCCCCTGACCCAGGCCCACCCATGCCCACACACACTCTTACAGACCATTCGCTTACTCATTCCCTCTCACCTACCAACCAATGACACAGAGAGTCCTAAAGACAAATGCACACACACTGGCCCAGCACCTGGCAATGCCCAGAAGAGACCAGAAGTTGGGATCGGGACTGATGAAAAGATCTGGCTCCCACTTAACAGTTGGGAAGATTTTTGATAACCATTTTGTGGCACAAATATTTAAAATTTTGCTTCCCAAGTATGTATTTATATATTCAGTTGACTGGGATTGAATTTTCCCTGTATGATGGATTTCAAGAAAATGTATCTTTGCTAATTCTATATTTTGATACAAGTTCTTCAAATGAAATAAACTTTCCATCTCGTATAACATCATCCCCTTCTCATGCCACGATGAAAAACTTAGTGTTTTCTTTTTCTAATTAAAACAGATTACATTTTAGTGATCTTGTAATATAAAAAGTAACTTTTAAAAGTAATATTCCCAAACGTTAATCAAGATCATTGTTGAAAGAGTCATTAAAAAGAATAATGTTTCTCACTTTTTAACCTATTTATATTCGAATGCTCTCAGTTGACACCCCATTTCCATGAGAAAATGGGGTGTCAAACATAATATTTACGCAAGTGTACAGTATGCCCACCATGGCCAGGCTCATTTCAGCATTAATCTGCTGATACACACATTTTTCCCTGTTTAATATGTATGTGTTCAAAGGAAGGATTAGCAGAATCTCCTTTAAAGAGCAAACTCTTTCCACTAAATCACCCCTTTGTACACACAGGGGTCTCTGACTGAGGCTGCATTAGGTGTAATGACCAAGAGGCTCAGTTTCATGTTCTGTTTTCTATTTGTGTTACACACGCTTCCTCATATTACACTGGCCATAATTTCAAATGTTTTAACTTCCTGGAAGTTTCTCTTCCTGTCTTTTCCCTTGAAAGGTAATTTTTACCTTCTGTGTCCAGGACCTTTCTCAGATGTTTGTCCTTATCAATTAGTTCTTGGCAGGAAATTTACTTACAATTGAAGCTTCCTCACATGGGGTACTTATCTTAAATCAAGTGTGACACTTTAATACACTGTTGACCTTCACTTACCTCAATTAAAACAACTAGTTGCTGTACCAGCAGTGATTAAAGAGGAACTTTTGTGTTTGTTTCCAGCTTCATAATTGTGTTCTTGGACTGTGTAGAGTAGCTTTGCATGATAGTGCTTATGTATTAGGGTTTGGGTGCTGCCACATAATTCATCCAGTGTACAAAACGAGCTGTTGTAGCTTTTCTCCCTTTAAGCCATTTTTCTTATGATTGGCTGCCCTTCACAAACAGAAGATATGAAGGTCTTTTGTACTTACAGCCAGACCACTCTGCCTTAATTGACCACATTAAGGATATTTGCTCTCATTAACATCATAAGCCAATGGTAGAAAAAGCTCTCTCAAACAGAACATTTACCTCATAGAGATTACTTCTAAGTAAACCTAGGTCTTTATTTGAAAGCTTAAATATGTTTAATAAAAACACCCACGATTTTGCCAGAATATATATTTGCCATTGTAAGTGGACTGATACTTATATAGCACCTTTCCACTCAATTTGGTCACTTAAAGCTTTGTACTACCAGTCTCATTTACCCAGTAACACACACACACACACACACATTCATACAATGCTTTTATCTATTAGGAGGAGCTAGGGGTTCAGGGGGATAGACGACCCACTCTGCCACCTGAGCCACAGCAGCCCCTGTAAAAGGAGCCCATAATCTCTGATCACTTACCTCCTTTTCCTGTATTTAATTGTACTTTAATGTTATATAAACTGCAATGTAAAGTGATTTATTTTCAAGCTGATATTAAGTTGTCTCCACTGTTGATGAAGTTCAAAGAGGCCTAATTACATCCACTGTGATTCACTTTGGTTAAACAAAAAAGAAAAGTTCAAAGGGGGCCCACACAAGTGCTCGAGTTTATGGTTCTTCGGGTCCTTCAACCTTCTTGTTCCCTCTCATGTTGCTCCACTCCGCTCCTGTCCTCCTACAAAACATTAGGGCTTCCTTGTTCCTATAGCAACCCCTCCTCATCTCTCTATCAGGGTGTATATACATAGCTAGTCTCCAGGGTATTCGTTCTCCAACTCAGCAAAGATATTGGCAATTATGTGCTTGTTAGGAGTGGGCCGGAGATAAGAAAGATGTGTCTTGTGTCTGATTACTCTTGCTCTGTGTTCCTGGGAGAGGCTCGGGAGTTCTCAGGGGGGGGACTGTGCCAAACCCCGTTTCCTAATCTAGTCGGGGTCCTGGTGGAAATATTGCACTTTTGCGTGTATTGGATTATTCATGCATGTAATATTGAGTAAATGGGAATGTGGAAGAGCTCTTATGTGAGGTGATAGTTATGAGCATTAGGCACCCCAAGCCCTCTTAATTCCTTTTTTTCCCCTCTCTTTGGACAGTTTGAACAGGCTTTTCAGGGCGTGGACACCTCACACGCTCTATTGTGTTGTAAATGAGACAGTTTTGGTTTAATACAGTGTCCAATAAGGGTAAAAGGTGCTGGATTTCAGCAAAAATTTCAAGGTCGAAACCTCACTTTAAGCTCTTTCGGCAATCACCCACACGCACATGTGCCGACACATCAACACATACATGCACATAAACCATCTCAGCCAGAGCTATGTGTTGATGAGACAGGAGCGTGAGGGCTGTATGTGCGTCGCTAATGTAATTCCATTTCACCAGATGGCCTGTTTTTTTTGTGTTTTTTCTTCCTAAAACACACTTTTTTCTTCCCCCATCTTTTTTGATCCTCTCTCATTCCTCTTCCTCTTCCTCCTGCACCTCTTGTTCCAGCTCTCTCATCATTCACACTTTCTCCTTCCTCTCACCTCTCCGACTTACGTTTTTACAGCCTCACCTGTGCTTTTCTTCTTCTGCACTTATTTAACAGTCCGTGGCCTCTCACTTCCCCATCGTGTCATCTTAAGCAGGACTCATTATCATCAGTCAATCAGCGGCGAAGTCTCTTACGCAGCATCTCCGTCTCCACTCGAGTATTCTGCGATGTTGTTCCGCTCACTCATGTACTCACAAACACATGTCGAAGCCCCTGTTCAGCTGTTATCTCTGTGGCTGTTTGATCAGTCAGATAGCGTGTATGTCAGATGTTAGACTGACATGTTTCCTATGCTCAGGGCTGTTCTCCAGAGGCACGGCGGTCAGAAAAGCTCATTTGATTGGACTGATGCTGCAGGCTCAGAGCACAGGGCCCAGCCGAGTGATGTCTGAGCTGATTCTAATGCACTGCAGCATGTGTCAAACATAGAGCGACACAGTGGTTGCATTCCAAAACCAAGGATACTGTACACACTCCCTGCTCTCTCTCCCCCCCCCATCTTTATCTGCTGCCCTTGAGCAAACCACGTCAAGGCTCATCATCATAGAGCCAGTCGGGAAAATTAACTGCAAGGGTGTTTTCTGTTCTCCAGCTTGTCATGAAACAGGACCATTAGGGCTGTAGCATCAAGGGTACAGTGAAGGAGGTTTTTGTTTTGGATCGCAGCCATGCAGCAAAGTATTTAGGGGAGCTGGGGATTTGAATAGCATTCCATTACAGAGCACGGCAAGGCGGGTGATAAACCCAGGTTTGCCTCTTTTGTTGTTTCTCATTTTCTGCGTCTGAGCGTTATGACTGCAAAGTGTGTTTTCATGGCATAAAACAAATTTTATTTTAAAAAAATGTTAATAAAAGGGAGACTCCAGTAGTTTTTTTTATCTAGGTTTCCAAAATAAATGTTGTGCTGTCATATTACGTTTTGAATGTGAGCTCCTTTCTTCAGTATACCGGCAGAATATATGACTGAGCCAACACCAAACGCAATGATTCACAAGCACTGATTTATAGTGTTTTCAGTTTCCATCAGCAAAATATATAAGGTGCATAAGCAAGAAATCAGATTTAAAATGTTTACAGATTTCTAAAAAGCTTCAATCTTCAGACTGTCAGCTACGCCAAATGCATTTTTCTCCTAACTACCGAACATTTGTCAGGTTCAGAGGGAATGTCATCACTGACAGCTGGCTTTCAGTGCTTTTACTTTATCATTTCACCTCAGTCCTTCAATTTCCACCTTTCTCAGAAGCACAAAAAACACTTAAAAATATTTTCAGCCTATTGAAACCGAGCAGAGGGGCAAACAAAATTGTTTTAGGGTCAGTTGTAAAAGCTTGGCACAATACCACTCCATGAATCAGTTTTATTACTCGAAGGTTCAAAATCCTACTAATGTAGACCTTCATGAGATGTCTTACCTGTCAGCTCTCATTCTCTTTTCACTTTGAGCTGCTTGCTGGGAAATCTGAGCTCATTTCATACCTTACACATTACTGCCTGTATTTACACCCTGGCTTACTACAAAAATACATTTTTGTACTAGTTACTTGCTTTGCCAAATGGGCGAAAATTGTTTACAATTATAGTAACATTCTTTTCTGCATCTTTATATTGTGTGGGGGTTGAGTGTTTACATGTACAGTCATGAAAACGAGAGGTTTCACAGGACTCTATGAAGTCCTGTACAAAACTAAATCCGCCCCCATAATTCAGCAGCTTTTATCACCAATAATTGTTTTCTCTTTTATTTTTTTCAGTCTCTCGTATCATTGTGGAGGAACTTTGCCCCACTCTTCTTTACAACATTGCTCCAGTTCATTGAGGTATGTGTGGATTTGTTTATGCACAGCTCTCTTAATCTCAATCAGGTTGATGGCTGGACTTTGACTGGATCTGGTTCTTTTCCTATTCAGCCGTTCTGTTGTGGACGTCATGTTGTGCTTTGGATCATCGTGTTGCAGTTTCAGCCAAGCTTTAGCTGTTGGACAGATTCACATTTGACCAGAATACTTACAGAGGAGTTTACGTTTGACTTGATGACTGCAAGGTGCTCAGGTCCTGTGACTGCAAAACAAGTTGAAATCATTACCCCTCCACCACCATGATTGATAGTTGGTATGAAGTGTTTATGCCAATATTCTGTTTGTTTTTCTCTGCATTGTGGTCATTATGGTCCAGGAGTCTTATAATGTGTTCAAGTGCAACATTGCAAACCTAAGCCATGCTGTCATGCTCTTTTTAAAAATAATTGTGTTGCCATAAACATTAACAGTTAAGATGCTAACTTTAGAGATTTAGCTCTTGGGTTTTTTGCCATTTCAGAAGAATTGGACGGTCTGTCCTCCTGCTGACTTTCATGGGACACCCACTTCTGGGAAGACTGTGGAATTGTGAATGCTGCACACCAGCTAATGGCCAAAACCCCTTATTATTATTCAATGCTGATAATCAAGTGTGTTTTATTTTTTTACTTACCCTATGAATTTCTATGGAAGCAGTGAAAGTGTACTTATTTTGCACAGGAGTGCATGTGAAAACCTTCTTTGTCATATCACTATATGTATTAAAGGAATCAGTTAACATTTTGGGATATAAACCTATCAAGATGCTTGAAGAAGACTTAGTTAAGGCTCCTCTGTGCCTCACTCTCTTTAATCCACACAAAAAATAAAAGTAGATGATTGACTTGTTTTATGGGAGTTGAGTGCAGGAGGATTTCTTGGAAGGTAACACAGATTTTCTGAAGCTTTTAATTCCTGTGAGGTTGAAAGACTCCAGGTTCCACAAATTTGGTTCAAACGAATGCAGACTGTTACATAAACTACACTGTATGCCGGTCTTGCAGTGTTGGGAATCACTTCTTGACATAATAATATGACATAACATCAGCAAAAGTAGAAAATGTACTTTAGATGCAAGACAAAAAAGTCTTGACAAGATCACTTTTTATATTGAGAGTGAATGAAGAACTGCGTTTCACCTGCGGTATCTTGTTCATGTCAGCGCCGACATTCCTTCGTCTTCAGCCAAGTGAGGTTTTTTTTTTTTTTACAAAGAACTTGAGCAATCTTTCTAGAAACTATGTTATTATTACCTATTTTCCAGGATTTCCTACCATTAGTATCACCCGATTTGACCTTATCACCTATTTAATAAGTGACAAAAGTGAAATAAAACAAAATGACAGATTTTAATCCCAAGCAATTTACTTGCTTACTGATTTACTTACTTTTACTGGCCAGAACATAACCATACTTTTTCTAAACCTAACCACACAGTGGGTCCAAGTGAATGTGAAAAGTGAGTAAAACCACAATTATGAAGCCTGTCATAACGAAGGTTATACCCAAAAGAGCTCCAACTTGCGTCATGGTAGAGAGCCGAATGGATTATGCCTCTGCAGCCTGGAGCAGAATTTTCCCGGCCCTTTCAAACTAGAAACACTCCGCACATCGAAGGGTGTAACAACCACCATTTAACAAGGTAATAACTACAAACAAGTCAGACGAGACTATCAACAAGTAAATGGGCATCAGTGGGGTGATCACATTTGAAAGGGGTGAATACACTGAACAGCTCTGCATTTCCTACAACTTACTTATGTGCATTCTTTGGGGAACAGTTTTCTGTAAGAGCAATTTGCACAAGTGCATCAACATATTCATCACCTAAAATGTGCACACCTTTGCAATGCAGACACACACACACACACACATATACGGTGAATAAAGCAAATCAGGGGAGTCTGTCATGGCTGGCTGTGAAGTAGAGAGCCAGTCTCGGCTCTCCCTGAGGCCAGATGAAAATATATAAGATGTACATTCAAAGTTCACTCTGAAATCCTCCTCTCTCTTACTGTCACTCCACATGACTCATCCCATCTCTCTGGTTCTACCTTTTTTCTGTCACACACACACACAAACACCTATGCACACAAAATATAGACTCTCCTTCTCTCACACACACACACACCTGCTCTTGAAGGTAGAATTTCTTACTAGTCACAGAGGAATCCATTGTGTTTCCTGCACATTTTTCGTACTGTTAACTGGAGATGCTCCAGCGTGCCTGAACCCGTTTTAATTTCTGCTCTTTCTCATCGCTTCTCTCCATCTCCTTCATTTTATCTAATATGATAGGATAATCATGTCAGTGACCTCAACTGCACAAAGCTCTCAGGTGATTATGAAGACGAAACGAAGTGGTTTACATAATTCGGTTGACCTGTCAGCTTGTGTATGTGACAGAAAGTAAGAGAGAGCGTGCTTGCGGGAACTATGCATGCCTGTATTTGCTTTTTAATGCCACATAATGCCTGACCTTGTGTCAAGGAGTTATCAGCATTTTCCGCTTAAGCCAACTCACCTGAATACCAAAGAGGTTCGTTGGACTCAAGAATGTAACCTCCCCCACGCTCTCGCTCCCTCCCCTTCTGTTTCCATCCTCTCTTTCTCTCTCCTTCTCTCTCTCGCTCATGGAGTGTGTGAGAATTAGCATGGTTGTTTTTCAGTGCTGCACAGTCTCAGGCTATTATAGAAGCAGTACCACCCAGGGGACGGAGGCATTATGAGTGTTGGAAGAGCTAAGAGCCAAGGAACAGATGAGTTCTCCCCTGGCTAAGAGTCTATCCGTGCTTCACGCTGGTCCTGTGGGCATTCAGCCTCCATAAACATACATGCTGTGCAGGGCTATTCTAAAATGTGCCCTATCCCCCAACCCCGCACCTCCAAGACTAACTCTTTTTAATAAAATCTGTGGCTTGGTTGTGCATGCTTGGTTTTTTAAACAGATCTTGAATGTGACCGCCTAAAACTTTAGTTAAATTAATTGTTTAGCAGGCACAGGCTGGGAATCCCAATGGTCCCATACAGAAAGCAATTTTTAGAATTCTGTATTAGCATTTATTTGTTTGTCTAAGCAAATGACCATGCAGATAGTTTGACTTTTAAGCCACACATTAAGATTTTTAGCCCTCCCTAATACCAAGAGACACTTCCAGTGCAGCAGACAAAAGCTTATGAATAAATTTCTTGCAAATCAGGGTGTTACTGAACCTTTTGTGAGTAACGAGATGAGCAGACAATTTCAGGTTCTTTTACAGAACTTTTAGCATTCTAACCGCTTAATTTTCATTGCAATCACATCGTTAGTTTTACTAGCCTCCTACTTAAGTTTTAAAAAGTTGAATCCGAGGCTGATGCTCATTTTTTTGAAGTTTTTAATACTCCATTAGCTTGTTTTTTGTTTTGTTTTTTATTATATCACATTTATCTCACTTCAGAGTTAATGTAGCATTGCAATTACGGCGGTCCGGCTCTTTTTGCATGCTGTTTTACTGTTCTACATTACTGGGCTCACTGAGCCATAAGTCATAAGCACAACAGTAACGGGTGACATTATTTATTCAAGGTTTGATTTACTTAAAAACTACAAGGACAAATTCAATTGGCAAGTGTACCCACCCCGTAAATGACCCACGTTTTACCACCCACAGCAGATACCATGCAGAAGTAACGGAACTACGCACAAACACCTCCTCATCTTACCATATTTTGTCATGTTTCATTTGGCACCGCTTAGCATCAAATACAAATGACAGCTGTAAACAACTGGCTCCCCCTCTCTCTCCACCTACTCTCCCTCTCTCTCTCCCTCTAGAAATCTCTGTAGGCTATGAACTGGAGAGGGTATAATTTATCATGAACATGACAAATTACTTTTGGTCGTGTTGAGGAGTGGATTGGTCGTCCGCACGTTTGCGTATGTGTGTGTGCGAGTAAGAGAGTGTAAAGTGGCACAGGGCCTATAAAATGATATGCAGCATCTTGGCTCTGCAAGGTGGAAGGTGGGACTTGATCAGAATTACTGCTTTGTTCTTGATGCGCTGGCGTGTTAAGAGCAGCTCGGGCCACATGCATCCACAGATCACAATCAGCCCATAGGTATACTGTAAGAGAGGTTGTGCCTTGCATTTTATAGCTGCTGTGAGTACTTGTATTCAACCATCTGTGGAAAAATAAATAAAGATTACAGTAGCTGTTGTTTCGGTATGTAATATTTTTCTTAATCAGATGTACAAATGTCTTGAGTCGTCACTGATTTCTGCAATTTTGGTAAAGAAAATAAGAGACACATGCAGCCATTTAATGAAACGTGCAAATATGAATGGAAATGCAGTGTATCTCTTATACAATTCTAACAAGCCTGAACGTCAATATTTAGTTCGACCACCTTTATTCGTCCTCACAGCCTGAATATTTCCAGGCTTCCTGAAGGACATTCAAAGCTCTTTTTTTGGATGTTGTCTGCTTTTTTGTTCCATTCCCTGTGAAGATGATCACATACCGCTTCAATAATGTTGAGGGCCGGGCTCTGGGGAGGCCAGTCCATGACTGATAGTGTTCCTCTGTGTGTGTTTTTTTTAATCTAAGTATGTTTTACTGTACCATCAGGGTGTTTGGCACCATGATCATGCCAATCAGAAGCTGTCCAGATGGTATTGCATAGTTGATCAAAATCTAACTGTACTTTTCTGCCTCATGACCTCCTCTAAAGATATTCATGACAATTTGAACCTCTCGTTTTATTGAGACCATTTCTGATGAAGTTTCAGTGGATGAATCAGCTGAAGGTGGAGATGAATTTCTCAGGTCCTGTGTCAGGTCTTTGCTGAATCCTCTTCTGTTTCTTAAGGACATGACTTTCAGATACTGCAAAGTACAATTTAAAAAAGTGTGGCACGGCGGTTAGCACTGTTGCCGCACAGCAAGAAGGTCCTGAGTTCAATTCCACCATCAGGCCGGGGTCTTTCTGTGTGGAGTTTGCATGTTCTCCCCGTGTTTGCGTGGGTTCTCTCCGGGTACTCCGGCTTCCTCCCACCGTCCAAAGACATGCAGCTTGTGGGGATAGGTTAATTGGATAATCCAAATTGCCACTAGGTGTAAATGTGCGAGTGAATGTGAGTGCGAATGGTTGTCTGTCCCTGTATGTTAGCCCTGCGACAGACTGGCGACCTGTCCAGGGCGTACCCCGCCTCTCGCCCTATGACAGCTGGGATAGGCTCCAGCGCCCCCCGCGACCCTGAAAAAGGATAAGCGGAAGCGAATGGATGGATGGATGGATGGTTATTTTTTATGATATTGAAGTATTAAGCACTCTTATTCAGTAGAACGCATCATTCAGTTCGAAGCATTTGTCTCAGTCATCACAGTCTGTTGCTTTATTACTGCATGCAACCTAGCCGCTGACAGTTTGGGCCTCCAGCAGATCACAGCAGTTCCAAAGGGCTTGTAAGCTCACTCCTTTCTATCTCCACACCTCTAGATTTTTTTTTTCATTTTTAAATTACCTTCAGCCCCAACTGGGATTGACTCAAGTGCAATCACATGGGACTGTGTTCAGCTCCCTTTGGACTTCACACTTTGATGTGAAAAATCAGCAGAGTTCCCCCTAAAGCTAAATAAATCTTTTAAAAAGGGCAGAATTGAGTAAAATAATAACAATACAAGGCAAAAAAAAATAAAAAACAAATATGGTGTTTATTCCCAACTTGTGGAAAGTAAGTATTTGGCAGATGCATGTTTTCAAGAGGCAATCAAGAGTTTGTAAATTACATGCATGTGTTGTGCCTAAATGTGTGTGTGTGTGTGTGTGTGTGTGTGTGTGTGTGTGTGTGTGTGTGTGTGTGTGTGTGTGTGTGTGTGTGTGCGCGCTTATCTATGCAGTTGTGCCTGTGTTTCATTTCCACAGCAGTTGTTATCACCCCTCCTCGCCTATCGCGTGCTAATCTTTCCCCATCAGGTGTGTGTTTTTGTTTTGCAGATATCTCTTTCTATCTGGGTGTGTTGAGCTCCACAACAACAAAGAGCCACTTAGAAATGGGCTCTTGTGATTGCCAAAGTAAGCATTACTGACCAGATATGAACATCACAACAGCGACTGGGTCAAAAGGATAATAGGGCTTTTGTGATGATACAAACCGACAGGCTATTTTCACTCAGTCAGTCAATCATAATCTCTGTAATGGGAAGTTACATAAGGCATTCTCCATTTGTGCACATATTCCAACAATAAATCCAACAGACAACACAGAAGAATAATTCATTGTTCATAGAATAATTAATAATAGATTTGTAATTTGTTTGGAAATTATTTTGTGGACAGATGTCTACAGGTTTAATTACGGGTTGTGGCACCTACCTCTGATGTAATTATTTGAAATCCAGATCACGTAAAAGAAATGATAATAGTAGTACTAATTAAATTCTTTCTGCTGTAATTGTAGTGATGTGAATAGGATTTAAATCATTAATGTCTGAATGGCAGTGTTTTCCTTTGTTTTACTGGAGAAATGGTGACTGGCTGCCTGCTTAAACTGTATATGAAATTATACAGTTTTTGGTATCTCGTGCCTTTCAGTTTAGGCACGAGATACCAAGATAAAGCTGATTCTCACAAGACTCACCAGAAACTTTATTAGGTACAGGCTGCAGGGGCCCCCTTTCGCCTGCAGAACTGCCTTAATTTTTCATGGAGTAGATTCAGCAAGAACCGTGGAAACATTCTTCAAAGAGTTTGGTAGCTTGTCACAATAGCATGCCAATTTGTATGTGGAGGCCATTTGAGTACAGCGAGTTCTTTTTCTACTCTTCTGTTGTCCAATTTTGGTGAGCTCGTTTAAGTTGTACCTTCAGTTTTCTGTTCTCACCTGGCACCCTGTGTGGTCTTCTGCTGCTGTAGCCAATCTGCCTCAATGTCTAACATGGTGTTCAGAGATGCTCTTGTTTAAACCTTGACTGTAAAGACTTTGAATTTGAGCCATTTGTTGCCTTCCTAGCGAGGCATTATCATCCAGAGAACTGCAGATCACTGGATATTTTCTCTTTTTTAAACTATTCTCTGTAAAGATAGTTGTGCAGGAGAGCAGTTTGTGAAATGCTTAGCCCTGGCTCATGTTCAGAGTCACTTAAATTACATCCCCCCCCATTCTGATTCTCTGTTTGAACTTCATCAGGTTGTCTTGACGATATCTACATGTCTAGGTGCGATGACTTTCTGCTGTGTGATTTACTGATTAGATATTAGCATTAATCAGCAGTAGAACAGGTGTACCTAACAAAGTGGCCACTGAGTGAATAATAGAATTTAGCTCACCGGATTTAGCAACGGACTTCTTGTATGGTTTGTTAGTGCAATTAACCGCACACCAAGCCACGTTATTTGTTAGATAATTCCTCTATAAATGTTTCCAAATGCAAAAACACCACAAACACATTCAAGGGGTTCAGTTCAGTGACTCCAATTAGCTGAGGTGACAAATAGCAGACAGCCGTCTGTGCCGGCGCTTAATCATGCATTATTTCTAGCAAGTTATATACCCAACAGTATTTAGTTGTCACGAAGAAAGCTTATATAGAGATCAAAATGTTTTTTGTACCAGGCGGTAAACAAGCTTTGTTCTGCTCTAAACTTGGACATTTCAACTGTGGAAGTCTTTGGGGACTGACTCACTTTTGGAGCCTGGCTTGTGCTGCAATTTGAGGAACTGCAGTTTTTACACATATATTTAAAAGTTATCAATCCATCTGTTTTCTTAACCTCATCCTGTTAGGGTTGTGGTACAGAAAGAGGCTATAATAGCTATCAGGTCTCCAGTCCAATATTTTAAAAAACACTGTAGGATTCTCACAACTTTAAAAATAAATGACCACAAAACTCACAATGAAGTACGTCAGTATATTATCTCATGTGCCATTCATGTGTGCACAGAATTGGCAGAGCAAGGAAGAAAAGGCTCAGCTTTAACCAGGATCATCATCCCAACCATCGATGAATCTGTTTTAATCGGTCGTCATTTCTATAATGTGCTTGTCAAATTGATTCAGAGTCCAGAGAGTCAAGAAGAAAACACAGAACTGTAATCAGATCTACATTCAGTTATTTTTATGGGGGAGAAACAGGCAGCCAAATCATTAGGATCTTTTTAAATTTATTATATCTATAAGTAAGATGTTATACTGTAACAGGCACCTGACAGACTTTAACAGGTATTAGTGTTACTTGAATAGACACTGAAAGGCATGAAACTGATATGAATGGTGAGAAGAGCAGAGATAACTGGAACGTGAACGCTCATTTAAATCAACAAACCCTCCCTGCTACGATAAACTGCAGTCATGTACATGCACAAAAGGTATAAGAAGCAATGGATGGAGCCAAAACCCGTTGGCACTAGTCGCTTTATCACAGGCAGGAAGAAAACTCCAGCAAGGAGACAGAGAGAGAGAAAGAGGGAGAGAGGAGGAGGATCGATATTCCAATACTCCCCTGTCTGCTCCACTGGCCCCCAACGTTATCCCACATCATTGCAGCGGACACAGAGAAGACAAACGACTCCCATGTCGTGAACATGGGACCGGTGGAGGGGAGGGTGACGAAGGTGGCGTGATGAAGGGCAGTTGCGGGTGCGTGGGACGCAAGATGCGCAGTAAGTCCCTAACATCAGCACTGACAGCGACGACGTCTTTCCAGACTTGGCAGCGCAAGTGTGCAGCAAAAAAAAAAAAATCAAAGTGACAGGAAAGAGCCTGAGTCTGCAAGAATAATAGGGAAGAAGATTGCCTGTGAGATGCGACCTAAAAGCATACGACCCAGAAATGAGAAGACAAATAGACAAACAGGATATACTGCATGTCTTTATCAACTGTAGAGACTGTGCAAAGTGGCACAAACCCTCAAGGGATGCGCATATATACATGCACAGGTACATACACACAGGCGGATTCACATCTCTTCCCCTGCGGTAGGTAGATAGCTAGATACTGCAGGTAGGTGAGGCAGGTTGGGGGCCTGTATGTGATTTGTGACAGTTCAGAGTGACAGACTGGTTGCGAAGAAAAGGTGCAGGAATGAGCGAAGATGGATGAAGGGGAGAACGCTCCCTTTGTACCACAAAGAGCCCTCTGTTGTTTTTGATCTGCTCTGACTTCAAAGTGCAAAAGTCTGTTTTTATTCCCGGCAGAACTCCCTCTGTTGCCTTATCACACATCTCATTTGTGGGGCTCCAGACAAACAGACAGCAGCACGGGGTTGAGGGCCCTGCTAGACTGAGGTTTGACAAATTAGATTTTGCAGTGATTGATGCTGAATCAACAGCTGAAACAAAGTTGAGAGGGAAGGGTGGGTTGAGAGAGAGGAGGGGATGACGTGCAGGAGAATTAAGAAAAAAGAAAGAAGGAAGGACAGAAATGCAAGAAAGAAAGACTGCCAAAAAGTGGATCAAAGAAAATGTCTCGCAATATTTATTTGCATCTTTCATTTCACGAGAATTCAGCCGGGCAGAGTGGCACCCATATTTATTGACATTGTCAGACTGTGGTTGTAATTTGTGGGCCGGGACTCAGGGGCTTTATGAGTGGAACTTGCAATTAGATTTATCGAAGCTTGTGTGTTGGTGCGAGTGTGTACGTGCGTGTAATTAGAAGTTATTGAAATGTGGGGTCCCTGTAGCCCAATGATTACAGCTAAATCAATATTAATCAAAAATGCAACTGGAAGAGTGACGCATAAAAAATGCAAAGATATAGACAGAAAAATTCTGAGAGGCATGCGAGATAGAAAACGAGAAACAGAAGGCACAAAAACTGGGAAGATAACGTAAAAAGGCAGCCAAAACTTAGTGCCGACTTTCCCTTTTTGCCAGATCGCCCACATTTTCATCATTCCCTGATTTCCTCTGGGTCTCAAAAGGTGCACGCATTTTTACACCCACTTATGAACATTGACATGTAAATTTACCCCTCTGACTAATGGCGGGCTCTCTTGACCTCTGAAGTCAAGAGTCCACAAAAGGACACAAGCTGTTATAGCCTATTAGCTCCACTGCAACCTCCACTTAATTTATTTGCTGCACAAAAGAGGAAGCATTTAACAGTTATGAGCCCAGAGGAGATGGTACAAAAGCATCTTTTGAAGACACTGCGTGAAAAAGTGGCAACCTCCAGGGCTGAAAAATGAAATGATTGCAGGCGTGCAGAAAAATCAAAATTCCTTGAATGTCCAATTGAGGCTGATTCCAAAAGCAAGTCATTCCCTGCAGAGAGCCATATAAAAATGCCCAAATTTACAGCAGACAGAAACATGTTTACGTCCTACTACAAAAATCAGTTATGGTCTCTATAGCTAATGTTGTCATTTATGACAACTCTGTGGGGAAGGGTGGTGTTATATAATTCATCGGTTTAAATTGTATTACACCTTACTACCTTGCACTACAATTATAATAACCACTTTATTAGGTACACCCATTAAAACGGCTCATTATGGCAAGTGTCAAATCGGCCAACCACATGGCAGCAAAACAATGGATTTGGATTTAGATATGCAGACATGGTCAAGACGGCCTGCTGAAACTCAAAGTGAACATCAAAAGGAGAAGAAAGGTGATTTAAGTGACTCTGAATTATTGGTCTGAGCATTTCAGAAATTGTTGATCTATTGGGATTTTCCCACACAACGATCTCCAGGGTTTACAGAGCGTGGTCTGAAAAAGAGAAAATCTCCAGTGAGCAGTCCATACCAGAGAATGTCAGGAGTGACGGACTGCTTCAAGCTGATAGGAAGGCAACAGTAATTCATATTCATCACAACCATGAGTTGCAGAAGAGCATTGGTGAATGCCCAGTAGATCAAACCTTGATGGGCTACAGCAGCAGAAGACCACTCCTGTGAGCTAAGAGCAGGAAACAATTTTGCTTGTAGCTAAACCACCACGTGCACATCTGATCTTGTCTGACTGCCAAATTGACTTGAACAGTTTGCACTGCCTCCCCAAAATGAGACCATAAAAGATTGTCTAAGATAATGTTGTCTGGTCTGATGAGTCTCCATTTCTGCTGGAACATTCGGATGGTTTGGTCAGAATTTAGGATGAACAACATGAAAGCATGAATCCATCCTGCCTTTTATTGATGGTTCAGCCTGTTGGTGTGTAATGTACAAATGACCCCTTTGTACCAAATGAGCATTGTTTAAATGCCTGCCTGAATATTGTTACTGACCATGTCCATGCCTTTATGACCACAATGTACCCATCTTCTGATGGTTGCCTGCAGAAGGATAACACTCCATGTCACTAAACTCAAATCTTCAATCAATTTCTTTCCCATAGCCAAATGAGAAAAAGAGAACCATTGGGATGTGGTGGAAAGGGACATCATGGAAATGCAGCTGAAAAAACTGCAGTAACTGTGATGCTATCATGTCAATATCGACCAAAATCTCTGAGGAATGTTTGCAGCACCACGTTGAATCTATAGCAAGAAAAAATAGGACAGTTCTGGAAAGCAAAGTGTACCTAATATGTCAAAAATCCAGAGTACCTGAAAGAAATCCATGCAGTCACGGGAAAACATGCAAACTCCACACAGAGGAGCTCCAAAAAAGCTCCAAAATACATAAGCATAAAACAGAATATTCAGAGAGTAACAGTGATGTCCTGTTAATTAGCTAAAAAAGCTAAATACTTAAAGGTAACAGATAAACAAACAGTTGGGGGAAAACAACTAAACCAGGAGTTACTTGAGTTTATCCGACAGGGCCATTGGGAACATCTAACTAAAAAGAACTGAATGGCACTGGATAAGCTCAGTGAGCTAGCACTGATCCAAATATTTTGTGCAGAAATTGTAGAGGAAGTAGCCATTTTCTGCTTTTGACAAGGTCTTTAGTCTCAGCTCTTTGACCCTGTTCCCTTTTCCTCCCCTCCTGTCTTCCTAGTTTGTGTGTATGTGTTGTGTTGCATTTGTAAAGGGGCCAGCATTACAGCCTGCTTTATAGGGCAGTGGACAGAATCTCTTTGCCAAGGTCAGGCTGACAGAATGCATTATAGGAAAGTAATTCATGAGTTTACAATAGAGCGCATTTACACGCTCAATGCAGTCTGCGGGCTGAGAATGACTCAGTCATATCTGAAGGATGGTTTTTACATCACATCTATTGAGCTGTTTCCTCTAAGAACACCTGCTGTGTGTGTGCGTGCATGTGTGTGTGTGTGTGTGTGTGTGTGTGTGTGTGTGTGTGTGTGTGTGTGTGTGTGTGTGTGTGTGTGTGTGTGCACATTTAAATGTTGTGACATTTGCTGCAGTGTCTGATTAATTGTCTTATACAGCTTGTATAGATTGTGACAGGTGTTAGTCGTTTCATTGGGATTAGGAAGGTGGGATGAAGATGGGAAAAGGTGATGAGGAGGGGGTTTGTCAAAGGTATGTGAGATAGAGCGATGCAGATGATCATGACCGAGAATATCATAATATCGTATGACAAAAACTGTGCGCCTGTGTGTGTCTAGGTGTGTGAGTGAGAGAGATAAAGAGAGGGACCCCTAGCTTGTTTGGAGCAATTATCTCTCTATTCCAATCAGTGTTGATGCCTGCGTATAATCTGTAAACACTAAATGTGCCTAGACCTTGTTTAATGAGTGTGCCTCACACACACAACACACAGGCGCACACACAAGCCATTAATATTTTCTGATGGCAGTCAGCAGCATTACTCGCCGCAGAGGAGGAAGAGTTAAGGGGGAAGTCAAGGCAGCCTGGATGTCTGGGTGTAATGGGCATCAGCAGCTCAGACAGAAATGACTTCTAATAAGTACAGAAAGCATTGGCAGCGTGGTATAAACACACAAGAAGTGAGCTTCACTTTAGCATTAACAATTATTTTCTGCCAGCATGGTTTGATGATTCAGCTCTGTTATGAACTTAGCACAAAGAGTAATGATTGGTTGGTTATTTCTCGGTTGCAACAATGCTTCTTGGCAATAAATATTATACAGTTGGAAAGCCTGTTTATTTCCCCTTAAATGGTGCCACATTTGTAAGGAAAATGCAGGTGGGTGGAGAAGCAGAGTTGAGTATGTGGGTTGCGCCCATGAAAAATTTGCCAAACAGCTTATTCTGCTGCTTGTTTTGACCTTCTAGCAGCCCAAGTGCTGACAATTAGGTGCTGCCACAGTGGTCAGTTGGTGTTTGCTCCAAGTACGCTACGTTTGGTCTGTATAGGAGCTGAGCTTTGTTCTTTGTTCCATAAAGCCAAGCTGCAGCATTATTTGGAGTGAGCCCTAGTACCATCTCCAAATTGAAGCCCAAGTTCAATAAAACGGGGGAATGTCAGCGACACATTTCAAAGTGGATGTCCCAAGAAGACAACACCGCAAGAAGGCTGTTTGCTCAACCTGTCAGCACGTACATATTTCAAGTCGAGGTGTGCGGGATGATATAGCTGAGTGCTCTCTACCCAGACTCCACGCAGCCAATCTCCGGTCTCATAGGGTTGCCAGGCCTGCCATGACTGCCCTTCACCCTCAGGCCCATTTGCGCTGGCGACAAAAACATGTGCAGTGGAACCTGAACATGTGGAGAAACCTTCTGATCAGCAATGAGTCCAGATTCTGCCTTTGGCTATTGGATCATTGGGTCAAATTTGGGAGTGAAGAGAATGGAATGGCCCGCCTGCAGTCCTAACCTCAATCCCACCGAACACTTGTGGAATCTGGTTGGGCGTGCTGTTCGTGCCAGAGTTACACAACCACACTGGCTGACTTGGAATAAACACTGGTTGAAAAATGGGATGCCATCCCACAGCAGTGTGTAACCAACCTGGTGACCAGCATGAGGGGGAGCTGCCAGGATGTTGTGGTTCCACATGCTACTTAAGTCTCTGTTTGTTAAATGAATAAATTGTTTAATGTTGTTTTTTCAGACTTTAATCGTCCAATCCAATAAACACCGAACAAGAGTCAACAGCAGAATAAGTTGTTTGGCATTGGCAGAACCGATCGGGAGAATTTTTCATGGGTGCAGACCACATATTTAACTCACAAATGTATTTTCCTTATAAATATGGCACCATTTAAGGGGAAATAAACAAGCTTTCCAGCAGTATAACATTTATCGCCAAGAAGCATTGTTACAACAAAGAAATAATCGCCCAAACACAAATTTCCTTACTTTTTTTTTCTGCATTTATATGTGTGGGAACTTATAACAACTTTGATGACTGGTTTCTGCGTCAATACTCTAGAAAAACAACATGCATGGATCATGTTGTAATGAACAAATCTGACTAAAATTTCACAAAGCTTTCATGCACCGTCGCTATTACCGGGTGTGTGAATATGGGGAGGGATGGAGCTGGCTATGACACTGCCTTTCGGGGGCAAAAATAAGATTAAGGACTTGCTTGTACTTGTCTATGGTAACACTTCGTTGTACCCTCTACTGCAATGAGAGGAAATGCGTTGTTTAATAAAAGTCAGAAACATGATAGCCTTCTATAAAAGCTGAATTTGTTCAGCTGTCTCTAGTTGATCCCTTGTTGGCAAGCCACTCAAGATGTAATCAAATATGAGCTAATTTAATACCAGTGACAATTTTTAGCAAGCAAAAATGAGTTTATTACAAAGAGGCTTGAGTCTTCTGATTTCTGGAGGGGTTTTTATGTTTGTTTTTTACCCAAAAATAAATTTAGTGAATTAAACCATTAACTGGTAAACTGTTATTTTCTATTTAGATTAAAACATTTTTAATGTGTTTTTGGATGAAAAACATTCATGATAACCCACTTTGCTATCTATTTAATTTAGATTTTCATAAGAGATGAATAGCATCTTTTACAGTTGAACATCTGAAATGTTTGACACTTAAATTTCAATGAAATCGATTAAAAAAAGTTTCCTGACAGTTTGATATTTGGATCATTTAAATGACCAATCAGTTTAGTGTTAATTGGCACAGATATCAACCTTTTGTTCAATATGTCACAGATGTTTAAAATTACCCTGTGGTGTTAGTGACCACGGTAGCATTAATGAACAGTCTGCACACGTCTAACAGTGTACGTGATAATCGGTACTTTAAATAGTGACGGCAGAAATATAATTTGAAAGCTAGAAATGTGACAAAATGACATTTAGCAAGAGATTTACAAAAGTTTTATAAAGCCAGATTGTGTTCCCATAAAATTTAATGACTTAAATGTTAACAAAGAAATTATTGCCTGCAACAAAAACTCCACTGGGTATCCTAAAAATAGTCAGCATGAGCTCACTTTCAGTATTTACAGACTTTAAATCTTATGCCTTCTAGAGCTGTTCAAATTAGCAGATGGAAATAGTGAGCTAATAGAAATATTTTACCTCCCTTTGTTTTCTGTTATTGATTTAATTGTGTGTTCTCCTTTAAAACCTTCCAACTTCAGCCTTTGACCATGAACAAAGAAGTGCTTTTAATTTGTACAATTTAATCCCTGAGCCTGGTTCTGCCAGCGCTTCCTTCCTGTTAAGAGTTTGTCCTTCCCACTGTTGCCAAGTGCTTGTTCATAGGCAGTTATGTAATTGTTGGGGTTTTCTTTCTATTGTTGTTGTGTCTTTACTTTACAACATAAAGTGCCTTAAAGTGACTGTGGTTGTGATTTGGTGCTATATAAATAAGACTTGATCAAAATTTTAAAAACTGGATTTTTAACTGCACCACATGATCTTCATCAAAGTGTAGAGTGAACTCTGAAGCTTATAAAGAGGTAAAAAATTAATACTGAGCCGAACCAACTTCAGTTTATTGGTGCGGCCCTCCACAACAAACGCAGTGTCTCATGTGTAAAATAAATAGTCCCTGTTCTAAATGGATCGGTATTTTAGTTAAAAGATGCATCTGAGTTCTTTTTTTGTCATTAAAGTGTCTGTGCAGCATTTTTGGCTGCCTGACGCAGTACAGTGATATTAAGAAATTCAGACTCAGACAGATATAAATAAAAACCTACACTTCCCTCATTATGGATGTCCGTAGCAACCAGGTGCTTTACAATGATGTCATCTACGTCAGATGCAGGTGATGAGAAATCATCATCATCCTGTATGTCGATCTGTTCGTGACGCATTTTTCACCTGTTTAGGATGCGGTGTTATTGGCTGGTTAACCACCCACTGCCAACTCGTCCCTGTTGGCTCTACTCTCTATCTTTAGACATGCCTACCGAACTGTTTCATGCTCTGTCTCTTCAATGACGCCTGAGAAAGCTTCTCCCCCACTCTCTCTCTCTCTCTGTGAGCTCTACTGTAGACAGATATTGCTAGCTCTACCCATTACCTTTTCCTAATGGAAAACTATTTTTCAGCCAAACAATATCCCCAAAAATCTCATTTTCAGCAAATCTGTCTTCCAAACTAAAATGTCTCAGCTCCGGCACCCTTAAAAGCCCAACCATTTTGTGTTTGTGTGCTCAGCACATTTGCAGCTCAAACTCAGGTGGAGCTGTGTTTTGATCAAAACTAATTTAGAGCTGTGTGTGGCGCCGCCAGCATGTATTGGACCAATTAGAAAGCAGCAAAGGAGACCAAAACAGAGAGCGAAAAGAAAAAAGCTGAGAATATTTTAAAGTCCATGGGAAGTCATCTCTTTATTTTGGTGCCACTGAAGCTGTGTGCATGTGTGTGTGCCTGTGTGTGTGTGTGTGTGTGTGTGTGTGTGTGTGTGTGTGTGTGTGTGTGTGTGTGTGTGTGTGTGTGTGTGTGTGTGTGTGTGTGTGTGTGTATGATTGGCTTTGCATTATGATGAGTGTACGGGGGTGGCAGAGTGTTGACATGCAGAGCACAATGCCTCCATAAGCAACAGGATAATGAATGCATTCAGGCTCCTGCGTTCTGACACAAGTCTGTTTACTCTTCTAACACAGAACATTCCTCTTTGGTTTTCTAATTTTCCTCTCTAAGTGGCCAGCTAGGTGTCAGTGGATAAGAGTAAGAGCAGATTCGTGTAGGAGTCTGCACGTGCGACCGTGTGTGTGTGTTTGTAGGGAGCGTGTAACAGTGTCGAATTTTTCTGAGCTGCCAGGCACAGAAACTCATTTAGGCTGCAGCTTCAGTTCAGAAGAGGCCCGAGGCAGCTGTTCCTCCAGGCTGACGCCGAGGATGGCTCACATTTTTACGCCGTTATCAGAGCTCCTCTCTGGGCTGAGCCTGGCGGGAGGCCTGGCTGCCTCGCCGTTCCTCTAGGCAAGACAGATAGCAACCAATCACTGGCACCAAAGAGACTACCCCATGGCTCTCTCTGCAGACTCACATTTGCATATCCAGGTGTGTGTGTGTGTGCGTGCGTGTGTGCTAATCAAAATGCACTAGGGCTGGTTATTGTGCAGTGTGTGTGGGCTTAGCCTGAGCTTAATTCCCGGTCAAACTGTTTGATCGTGTTTTGTTTACTTTTGTTGCCCTCATCATCTAAAAAACGATGCACACATGCACGCGCACACACACAAACAGACAGCGCTTAATCACAGCAGCCCATGTGTTCACTGAATTCGCTGGTCCTTCTCATCTATCTCATAGCACATGATTTATGTGAAAATTATTTGCCGCTATAAACACTCACAGCAGGATCTACACAGAGACACACACAGTTCCTCATCGTATTTATGACAGCAGGGCCGCTGCACCGAGGGGATATTGGACTTTCTCTTCAGTTATCAATGTTTCAGTTTTGATTGATGACCTTTATTGTAATTATTTATTGAAAGGCAGGAACAGGATAATTAGAAAAGGTCTGGAGGGGAGGAAAGTGCTGATCCAGTGGGAATTCTGAGGAGGAAACTGGAACGCTGAAGGTGATAAAGTTCACAGATCTCCTCAGAATTCCGTGTCAGCGAACGGGAAGGAGGCGAGGAGCGGGGGGCAGGATCTGCAGAAGGAATCAATGATCACAGCTAATGGCATACTAATGATGTAACTACTCATCCACACTGCTCAGACAGAGAGAGAGAAGGAGAGGGAGAACAGAGAGGAACTGAAAAAAGAAAGAAAGAGTGAAAGAAGGAAAGAAAGAAACCAGACATCAGGGACACAGGGGTCATAAATTGATCAGTAATCAAAACAAGGCACAGACACTGTGAACCAGGGACCACGCTGAGAAATTATAAATGTGCTACTTGCACTCTGGTTCCATTTTGCAGGCGGAAATGGAGTAATCATCAAATAAACACGGTTATCAATTCACATTATTTAGCAGCAGTGCCGCCACATCCGAAGTTAAATGGCACTGTATCTTTCATCTTGCGCATTCAGTTGTTGTTGGGTGTTTTTTACCATAATCATAGACATAATGTATGACTCTCACCATGAATGATTCACATTATTATTAATAGTGAAGCATGCAGGAACACAGTTGTCAAAGCACCTCTCAGGGCAACCATTTATGGGGGTCAGCTGAATATCAGAACAAGACTTTAGCTCCAGTTTAACGTTGGCAAGTTAATTCATAGCATTTTAAAAGCGCCTTCAAGTCCACTGATTTCTTTACACAGCAATCACTATGAAACATTACTTTGAGTCCGCAGTGATGCTAGAAGTTCTGAGGCTGTAAACAGCACTCTAACTCGGTGGCAACATGATGTAAATATGCTGATGTTTAACAAGTATAGCTGCCGTGCTTGTCAAATTAAGACACATGTACAGAGTGAGAAGCAAGACTAGCACTTAAATGCTATAAAAAGGAGTGTGTGTTTGCATGTTTAGATGCACAGGGACCTCGCGGGCAAGCTCATGGTCAGAGAGAAGGTAACTCACCAAAATGTGCAGGAGTCATTCTTTGATAGCAATGAGCTTTCTACGAAATCCACGTGTCTGTTAAGGTAGCTCATTCTGAACCAAAGTCGTGGATTTTCCGATGATTGGCGCGAGACTTTACAAAAGCACAGAGACTTTTTAAATATTCAGCTTCTACCTGTTCCTGTTTAGGTATAATATGTACATTGTATGTCAAATTTAACATCACTTCATATTATCACACATGATCTTCACTGGACTTGGCCTTTGTTCATGTTTTCTTGATATGAATTCTATACATAGAATAAACCAAACTAAACTAAAAAGAGAAAAGCAATTCAGCTCATGTTTCACAGGCGTGAACTCTTTTTTCACTATTCTGTCTCAGTTCCACCTTTATATGGAGCAACTGGTAATTAAAAAGCAATCATAATTCTACCAAATGAGATGATGTCAAATCACATAGGTGACCGGTGAGATGAAAAAAAACCTCAATTAAATGATTTTTTCCTCCCATGTAAATCAATTCATATTCATTCCTTTTCTTTATTTATAAGGACAGCACTAATTACACCGGTGTTAGCCAGCTGGCTAACTTCCAACTGCAATCCTTTGGCAAGCTTTCTGAAAACCAGTGCAGTGACGGATTAAGAAACACACGAGACAATAACACACTGAAATGACAACAACTGTATCAGAATCAACATTCTCAGGAGTACACAACATAGTACACATGCAGAGATGCAGGAAACAGCAATAATGCAGTTATAAAGTCCACTGTTTATTCAGAGGAAATATATCCCAGTCCCATCTAAGTGCATATTTAAGGACTGATACTGACTTCTTTGGGTGAATCTTTCTCGAGAACTATGCATCAAACTTCTCCTCAGTATTAATTAAATTTGTACTTTACAGTTAGGCCCATTATTTGTTGGAAAAGGACCCCTTTTTTGTTTGTTTCGTCTCTGTATGCCATCACAGTGGATTTTGAATCACACAGCCAACATGTGGTCGAAGAGCCGAACTGGAGCTTTAATTCAAGGGGTTTTACAAAAAAGAAAGCTACTTTTGGCTGCTCGCTTTTTTCACAAGGGGTTGCCACAGCGGGTAGCGCCGCATATTTGATTTGGCAGATTTTTACACTGGATCTCTTTTTTTTATGCATAGCAATAGAGATTTTGTTTCTACTGAAAAAAAAGACAAGGAACCTATCAGAGAGACGGCAAAAAGTTTTGAAGTGGCCAAATCAACAATCTGGTAGATTAAAAAGATTAAAAGTACCGCAGCCCGGCAACACCCAAATTGCCTAAAGACAAACTAAAGCGGGTGATGGCAAGATTAGTGAAGAAAAATGACTTCACAACAACTAAACAAGTCTAGAACACTTTAGAGGCAGGCAGGCATATCATTATCAAAGACTACAATAAAGAGATGCCTTCATGAATGAAAACACAGAGGATTTACAACAAGGTGCTGGTTATACTCAAGAAAAAGAAGGCTGGATTAGGCCTTGCAGAGTATCTCAAGGGGGGAAACAAAGCATTTGGTGTTGTTGATAGCTTAACTGACAGGAAGGCAGTAACTGACTGCAGAGGATTTTGATCCAGGTATTAAAAAACCATCCATCCATTATTTCGTTTCCATCCATGCATCCAGTTTGACTTCAACTTGTTTCTTTCTTCAACTTGTCCAGTTCAGCGTCACAGTGGGACTTGGTGGTGATAGTGTTTTTCTGTACTAAATTCAGTAATCACATTACAATTACAATTATCTTGTTGCTTATGTTACAAAGGTTTTTTTCAGTTATCTGCATGATGGGTTGATCGAAAGAAAGAAAAAAAATCAAACATGACTTTTTCTTCCTGTCCACCTACTCTAGAATCAGCTAATATTAGTTCACATGGTGGAAAATGGTGCAGCGTCTACAACGTAAACTTCAACTTAAAGATTACGAATATAAAAGTTACGTTTGGATTTTATTGCGTGAAAGGAGAAAGTGCAAACAGAAACAACTGCATTGTACTACTAACACAAAATTGCCTCTTTGCAAGCATCTGCAAAGACAGCATGCAAAGACAAAGCTAGCGAAGATCTCAGAATGATGTTACAGCTGAGTTCCTGCCAACGTCAGCCCGGCAGCCAGACTCAGAACTTCAGCAGGTAACAAAACCAGTGAAGCTTGTAGCACTGTAGAGTTCATTTCAAGCTCTATATCTTACAGTGGAATCACAGTTTGAAGTCTCTTCAGACCAGTTTTAAATTTTACTTTGCGTTGTTGGCTTTCTGTTCAAACTTAAGCTCTAAAAGAACAATCGTATGATCAAAAGATTGGGACTATGTATAAAAATGGCTGTAACCCCTAAACGGTTAATGCAAAACTTTTCTGTAAAAGCCTGAAAGTCTGAACTTTAATCACCTTTTGACTGTTTGATTTACAATCCAATTTGTGTCCAACAAATTATGGACCTTAAAAACCTGAATACTTGTAGCATTTGGACAACAACAGAACAAACAATGAAGCAGCTTCAAGAAGGTATATTTCCTTTCATCTTTCTGTACTGCTGCCACAATGACACGTGAGGTATTTTTCATAATGCCGCTTGTGCTTCAGAGGACAAGTTATTCATTTTCTTTCATGTTACTTGTTTGTGGAGTTTGATTTACTTTGATAAGTTCCTGGTTAACAAATCTAAAATGTCCTGTAGACTTAGTATGTTCTACATACACTATACCGTACCACCTTTACTTATTTCGGTACACTTATTTACAGTTAAGCTGAAAGACTAAATAAGTCATTTTCCACAGCAGGTTTTTATAAAACCCAACATATGTACACAGTAATGAAAACCTCTCTGACTGCATTCTGCCCTCTCATCCTCGTACTAGACCTGCTTGTTCTCTGTCTGGTGTTTAAGTGTAACTAATCTGATTGCTGCCATGTTTCATATTGACAAAGACATCCATCAGTGCTAATTAACTCTCTAACTGAAGACTTCCTTTTGGATGGTACTATAATGTTGCTGAATATTGATTTCTTTTCTTCCCCTGGTTTTTATTCTTAAGTTTGTTTGGGGAAAAAATGACAAATAAGAAAAAAAAGAAAAACTCTCCAGATCCGATTCACGAGAAGGATAAATGTGAGAAGGACATGGTTTATGGATCAAGCAGTAGACTAATGGACCCAGGATATCACTGGTGCAGTTACTGAGCCTAAGACTGCACATGCGTGAAGAAGATAAAGGATGGGGTTTAATTTAAAACTGAGGGGCAAAAAGAAAGAAAATAAAAAGCTCCCAAACAACTGAAATGGATGAGCAGATAGGATCTGATGTGTTGTAGCGATACAAATTATTTTTGTAACTGCAGACTTTTCTGTGGAATAGTCCGGAGGGCAAGGATATTAAGTCGTTTTACACTTTGTACCTTTAAATTACCAATAAAATCATCCACTTTTAATCTTGAACAATCTTTTTTCTGCTGCAAACTATCTTCAAATAAAACAGCATGCATGAAGTTTAAAGATGGTCCCAATTCCACACACACTCATTGTTTTTACCAATGAATCAATAAAAGAAGTTTGTAGGAAACGTCAACTTCTACTTGAATGAGGCCCCAGGACCCTGATTGAACCATGCATTTCATAGCAAACACAAGTTTAATCTAGTCTAAATGAAGTTTACTCCATGGCAATAAAGAGGTTCATTTACTTTATCTACAGGGGCACCACATTTTTGATGATTTCCTTATTGCTTTTATAATGAAAAAACATAGTTTCTTGCTGTTTTATGAATATGACATATTATTTTTCTTAATAATATGATGATTGCATAGACTTTACACACCAAACAGTTGTAAAACACTAAATTAACTGTGGATTTGAGCACCCTCCCTCACCACCAAATTGTAAATAAGCAACAAAAATGAGCACAGAAAAAAATTATTCATTTCCTTTGAAACACTTATCTCCTGTGGAGTGGAAAGTGAGATAAGGTGAAGACTGCAGCAAAAGAGAACCACAAAGAGGTACACCAATTACAGACACTGCAGAGACACAATCACAACCTTCCACCAGAATTTTCTCAAACTCGCCGTTTGAATCCTTACCTCCTGTATCTAGCCCGCCTTCCTCCAAAACAAATTTTCGTCTCGTCGTTTTTTATTCCTCCCCAGCTTTTATCAGGCTGGCTGTTGAGGAAAGGCGCATGTGGCTCCTTCAGTAATATGACATTTACACAAATTCACCAGACGTACTGGCGGGATCCTGCCCCCACTGTGCACCAACGTGTACAAATACACCTCTGTGAGTCTTTTTTCTGTCATATGCATATGCGTGTGCTTAAAAATTGGGTTGACAATCTCCATAACTGTGAGAGATAGAGGATTTTTGGGTGGAATTTTGTAGGTGCACGTACTAACACGCATGCTGTTTTGCCGTTTGGCAGACAAGCTGCAGCCCTTTTGATGTTGGTGAAACTGAGCTTTCCTCTTTCAAAATCTACAGGATCCAACTGTGCTGCTGAACCAGCAGCCATTATCTCTTTGCAATAACATCAATACTCTGTTTCCTGATTTGCTCCTTCCCCTCACTCCACTCTGTCACCACAAAACTCCATCACCAGATCTGTCTGGCTGTGAGCAGCCTGAGACAGGCGGTCATGGTGAATTGGCATCATGAGTCAGCTGAGCGTCGAAATCATGCCGGGCTTCTGTGGTTTTTTTCCCCTCACAGAGCTTTTAAGAATCGCTGCAAGGCAGCATTTTTGAAAAAGGTAGGAATACACTGAATGAGATGCAGATACAGATGAAATGAATCAGATTGCATTGTTTAAACTCTCGGGATGAGAGGGCGTAAAGAGGGTAGACACTGAGCAGATGGAAATGAATTCAGATACATCGGCAGAGGGAAGAAATGATGCAATGAAATTAAGATCGAGAGACAACTAAAGAGGGCACCTCAGCCACACCGAGAAGAGGGAGAAAATCAACAAGGGAAAATTGCGAGGAGAAGAGTGTGTGTGAGTGTGCGTGGAGGGGGGCAGCCAAGTGTGCAAAAAAAAAAAGTGTTTGCACCTCAATCAGTGAGAGTTCAGACGCAGGGTGACAGAAAGTGCAGCAAAGGGGATGATGAAGAGAGCGGTTTAAAAAGAGCGAAGGAAATTAGATGAATCAATGGAGGCGTCTCTCAGGTTATTTTTCATCTTTTGGGGTCAGTTCTATTCCATTACTTGAGGACTGTTTGTCCTCAATCACACTGTTTTTGAATCATAGCAAAGCGGAAAGGCCTGGAAAAGAAAAACACGGGGGTGAATTTAATTTCTCAATCTCTAAATTGATTTAGTGGAACCTACCAAAAGGCTACAAACTGACCTCTGAATACAGCTTATTGTGCTTCTGCTGAGCGCTGTCAAACAGACGGGATTTCAGATCAGTGCAGTTATGACCTGACCATGCTAAGATGATAAGATGATTAAATATCTAATTCACTTTAGATCATTAACTTTAATCTGCTTATACTTAGGAGGCAGAAGAGGCAGCCGGGCAGGAGAGGGAGGGGGAGAGGAGAGGAGGGGAGGGGAGAGGCAGCGCAATCTGGCTTCCATATTTCGATATCCATCATAGGATCAGTTTTATCTTCTCTGTCCATCTGACAAAATGGAAAGAAAGGCTCTGCGAAAAAAAGGGAAGTAAAATGGTTCACAGGGAAATAAATGCAGAATTTCTTTTTTTAAGTGCAGGATCCATCTGCTGCTGCATTTCATGTTATTGAAGTGACGTCAGCGAGGAGTTATAAACTGCACTTGTTTTAAAGGAACATGTCACAGTTTTTATGTGTTTTGCATGTCTTCTCTTTCCACAAGTATATCAAAGTGTGTTTACTATCCAAAATGCATCTGCCCTCTGCTCATTCAGTGGAAATCAAAATGCCAAAGCTTGTAAATTGCTGGCTGCAGAGGCATTTAGTCAGTACAAGTGAAAATTGCCTTGCAGGTGTGTGAAAATTCAGTCAAAATAATGGACTGCTTTGAAATATCATATCATGTGTTAGAATCCTAACAAACAACATTTCAGAGTCAGCTGCTGAGCAACATTGTTTTTCATTCTTTTTTGGTTTGTAAGAATTTGCCCTCCGTCAGTGGCGGTCCGGATGCAAAGCTGTTCTCAGGCCAGCTCTTATCTTGTGTCAGATGTCAGAATTTCACTCGAGCCTAGAAACATCCTCAGAGCTCTGGGAGAAAAAATAACCCATACTGTTTACTGAATTTCATGCAACAGTGATGAAACCCTGAGGAAGGTGAAGTGATTCTCTGTTAAAGATCTTTTTCAGTTATGATATCTGTGCTGTCAGCCACCGCTCATTTCTTTATATTTTGCTAGAAAAATTAGAAATCACCGCAGATTTCTTGAAACATGCAAATGAAATGAAACTACATTATATAAGGCTAAAACAGAGTTTGTACACTATTAATGAACATTTGGTATAACTACTTTAATTCTTCTGTGTAGCCCAAACTCTCTTAGTCAAGCTTTAGTTAGGAACAGATCTCCAGGCTTCTTGAAGGACTTTCAAAGCTCTTCTTGGGATGCTGACTGCCTTTTGTTTTGCTCTCTGTGGAGGCCAATCCATGACTGATAATCTTTTAATGTGTTTTTCTATCCAGGCATGTGTTTGTTGCATTGGGAGTTCTTTTAGGATCATTTTCATGCTGAAAAATGAAACTATTGCCAGCTGTTTTAGACCTGCCACGTCTTCTTTTGTCCACCAGTTTCCACAAAGTTTTTTAAGGACAAATATGCTGAGATATGCCAAGTTTTTAGCTGACAGATCTTTGGGATTTGCCTTGTTGGCACAAAAACACTATTTTATGCCTGTCAAACTGCGTTATCTTTGGGATTTTTGTAGATTCAACTAAAGAAATGTGAACAATTATGTGTTTTTGCAACAAGCTGGTAGTAACAAAGTGCCTAAAGATACAATTTAAAAATGTTATTTAAGGTTAGGTGCTTTTTCGATGCTTGAATGATTCACAGGTCAGTGTTAAGCAGCTTAACAAACAAAGGAAAATTCCTTTGAAAGTACGGGGACTGGACTGGACATGAGTAAAAAAAAAAAAAAAAAAAGCAGCTAATGTCTAAAGAAAAACTTTGAAAGACATTCGGGAAGTCCAGAAAGTTATAGCTAATGGCCACTTTTAGAGGTACACAAAGATTTTGCCCCTTGGAAGCAAAGGTGTGGCTCAAAACTTTTGCACAGCTCTGTATATTTATGTATATTTAGTTAATTATAATTTCTTGCATGCAGCACGTCCTCAGTCCCTATAATTAATGTGTCATTTGCAGACAAACAGAAATGTTAATCTTATTTCCCAGCATTTGAGTTCCTTTCACTGCTGCAATAAACATGAATTAGAGAAGTTAAATGATTCTCGACTTCCTCTGAACATGGTGCAAACATTCTGGGAACAACCTCAAAATTAAGGTAGTGCATGTTGGCAGTGATCGCAGCTGACCCTCATTAACTCTGAGCGCTCTTACAGTGCACTGCTGCAAACGTTTGTTCCCGTGTCCTGAGAAGATACCCTGGCAGGTTCATCGCACAACTGAAACCAAGCTTCTATTAGAATCTGCAATCTGCTCGTGGCAGGGAGACAACGCCGAAGCCAAACTATGCAGCTATCTTTGGAACAATACTGCATTTGCCAATCAGTCATGCCAATAATGTGCAACTAACATGAGGCAGAAGTTGAGCTAGCGGGCAGGAGGGAGGGTGAGGATGAGGGGAGGAAACTTGTGATTGTGAGGTGAAAACCACCTACAGCACAGTAATTACTGTCCATTTATTTCAAAGGAGATAAGCGGTGTGACAGGGGATATTGTGGATTTCTCTGTGCGAGAACCCGATGCCATGTGGAGCACAACGAAAGGAAGGACAGACGTGGTGAGGGAAGAGTACAAGGGAAAAAAGAAAGATAAAAAGGGGGAGGAGTAGGGAAGAAAGAGAGTGAGACAGTGTGAGGTTACGCGGCTTCCATTAGTCGTCCGTTGTCTTCCAAGAACTGGAGCAGCGGCTAGATCAGGTTGCACCCCACTCAAACAAAGAGCTTTGGTTATTTGAGTCCTCTGCCATTGTGCCGGCTAAATTTCCCAAGGCAAATGTTGACAGAGAAAATTGATATTGAGTGCAATATTATTCTTCACCGATCACAAGGCATTTCCTTCACAAAAGTTATCTGTGATGTCTGCATAGCATTCATCCGCTTTTATACAAGACTGGGAAAAATGCCTTTATTGAGAGTTTTTAGACACACAACTTAGATAAAATGAAACTTTGGTGTAAAACAAAAATTCATAATAAAACTTACTTTGTTAAGTAATACAGCTCAAAAACATACAATTTGACTTTTGAGCCAAAAGCTAATCAATAGTGGACTAGGCGGCGGACAGTAGCTATGCACGGCATTTTAAATAAACCCATAATCGTTAAGAACTGCCTTGAAATGTGAAGCAGCCTAGTTCCCTCCAGACACACCACTTATGGACTTTAATCTGTCATGTCTGTGAGAGAAAATTAAATCGTCACACCCACAGGAAATATATGTCCTCGGGCAAAAAGGTTCAAGGGTCAGCTTGTCACAAGAAAATGTTTGAGCATGCGGAAGATTAAGCCTGCGGTGCTTTGGAGGTCTGTTCTAAAGGAGACTGCAAGAACCTTTTGTATGAAGATCCAAAATCTCTATACACACAATAATCAATAAAAAAGACTTTGTGAGAAAGGATTGGATCTTACTGTCACACATACATCACCTTGCACGGTGTGTTAGTATCAAAATGACAGTTTTGGAAAGTTAGGAAAACACATTCAATACTGAAAGTTTAGCAGCGAGAGGGTTCGGCGGCTGAATCAGTGATCTGACTTTGTTTGAACCATGCTGACACTTTCGGTGAGAAGGGGGAGATCGCTGTCTACTTGAACTGGTAATAATTGTGTTGTGTTTGAGTGAAAAATAAAAAATCAACTCTCAGGTGCACAGCAACACACTGCAGCTCTACTAAAAGTTCAGATTAAATGCTTCTGATTTGCAGTAGCAAAAAAGTTTTAAAATAAGACTTTAGGGTCAAAATAATAATGTAATGGCCATGCTTGCAAGTGTGACAAGTTGTCCACCAACGGTTGAGCGAGTGCCGTGAAAACTGTATACATATTTATGCTTGCCAGCAGAGATGGGCGGATCGATCCAAATATCAATAGTATCGATACCAATGCTGGGTTTGGTATAAAATTGATAATAGAGCGATAAGATCAATACTTTGTATCTTGTATGTTCAGTATTTTTTGGAGGGGAAATCAAAAAATGTACCTCAAACATGCATAGTGAAAAATTTAGGTTAAAAGTATCCGTAGAGGTGTCAGTGTCTACTGGTTCTGTATTTACTTGGTATCGGATAGATACCAACATTTGCAATCTCACACTTACCACATGATGAATCCTGATGAGTTTCATGATCCTCTGTCTTTTCCTGTAGTGCCAAATCAGATACTGAAGTGATACATCTGTCCTTAAAATCCAGGGATGATCCTGAAAAGTAGCCCTCTCCTGATTAGTACTTGTCAATGTAGCATTAACCCCAACTCCTACCCTGGCCCTCCAATTAAAGCTTGATTATAAAGGGGATCTGCAGCTCATTGTTCACTCTCTCCTGGCTTTTCGGGTTTCATCTTAGTTGCAGACAGCAGGGGTGGAAAATGGATTTCATGTGTTCAGCCTAAATGTGAGCGGCTCCTTCTTTTTAATAGTCTTTTCTTTAATTCTACTTTTTTTGTTTTGTTTTTTTCTTTTTGTAAGGAGAGGAAACTCTTGTTGGGAGCCTGGGGACATTTGTTGAGGTCCCCTTCCCACACTTGTGCCCCAGTGCCTGTACTTAATTGCATGAGTATAAGGGACACTACTTTAGTTTGCAGTGATGATTGCAGTCAGACAGTCAGTTGGGCTGCTATTTTACCACTGTGATTATGCATGTCTTCTGTTAGAAATATATTATATTACAGTAATATTTTTACTACATTATACTGTTTTTGCCTGTTTAACCTTTCTTGCGTTGCAGTCTTGTTTTTGACTTACTGATTTATTACTGCCTTATTGAAATTAACTTGCCACACCTGTGCCTTGTCAGTAACTAATTTGTGTGCTTTACAATTAAGGTTAATTAGTGTAATATTTCCTGGGGTGTAATTCCCTAGGTGTCATATACAGTGTTTAATAACTTTATTAGGCCACCGCCCAATGCAAGGTTTGTGCCAGTATTGGTAATTATTAAAATAATTATCTCTACCGAGGACGATATGTTTATTATGATTTATCAAACTTTACAAAAAGTCTTATAACTTAGAAACTGTGATTCTTACAAGTGTTGTGTGTGTTGTCAACATGTAGAAAGTACCGTATAAAGATTTAAAATATCGTGACACGTTTGACCTTTGACCTTCAAGGTCAATAGATTGATCTGAAGGTCAAAGTCATAATAATGTTACTGCCATTGCTTGTATTGACAACATAAAGGGGATACCATATAGGGAATGGTTTATGGGGACGCTAAGTACCATGTTACTTTTGACCTCTGACCTCTACAAAGTCAAATAAGGCCAACCTTTCATAAAATTTAGTTTATCTTTAAAGCTGTGTGTCATGGTCCTGGTCATGCGACCCAGTGTTTCTGAGTTCCATGTTATTTTGTTTCATCTGTATTCTAGTTTCTTTTCAGTTATCTAGTTAAATCCGGTCATGCCTAGTTTACAGTTTTAGTTCATGGGTTATCAGGTTCCCCTTGTGTCATCATCTGTGAGTTAAATTTCCCCTTGTTGTTGCGTGTGTCTTATTCTGTCATGTTTCAGGTCTGCATGGTTGATGTTGTCAGGTTTGTGTCATGTCTGCTTCTCGTCGTGGTTTCCTGTTTTTTTGAAAGTCCGGTTTCCATGTCGTTGCATTCAGGTTTACGTTTTTCTGTGCGTCATTATGTTCATTCTGGTCGGCTGTTTCCTCATGTGTCTCCAGTTCCCCTGATCACCTCATGTGTGTATTTAAGTCCTCCGTCTTCCTGTGTTCAGCGTTGTCGTCTGTGTTACCTCACTCCATGTTTTTCATAGTCTGCAGAGTTATCATAGTTATCTCAGTTTTAATAGGTTCTTCCCAGTTTAGGTTCCCGTTTAGTTGTTACTCCTGTTCTGCTCTTGCTCTCATTTTTGTTCATGGTCACCAGCCACAATAAAAGGCT
Source organism: Oreochromis aureus (assembly GCF_013358895.1). Classification (NCBI taxonomy): domain Eukaryota; kingdom Metazoa; phylum Chordata; class Actinopteri; order Cichliformes; family Cichlidae; genus Oreochromis; species Oreochromis aureus. The sequence continues at coordinate 13,768,423 of NC_052960.1, forward strand.
CGATATTTGTTTAAAGTTAATTCCGTCTACTCTTCTGTGTCCACACCTGGGTCCTCCAAACACCCTCCACACGCTCTGCTCCCGCAGATTGCGGCACTGTGCATAAAATTCTAATGCCTTTAGTTTGAAAACTTCTTAAAGTATGTTCAAAAACAAGAAAGAAACAAAATGAATATATGCAAAATACAATACTATTCCCTTTAAAGTAAATGTTACCCAAAGAGCGAGCTGCCTCGGCAGAGGTTTACGTTCTCTGAGTGAGAATGGTTAATCCACCAATATGTGTAAGGTCTTTCATCAAAATATCTTTTTATTAAAATATTTTTAAAATATCATTTTTGTTGTTATCCATGAATTTTCAAATTTACAATTTTATTTTGAAAAGCAGAAAAAATAGTACATTTTTTTGAGTAAGATATTAAATTACAGCGATTTACTTGCATTCTTGAACATTTTATTTTAGTGGTTGAAGTTTATGCTTGATCAAATTCTGACTTCTCAGAGAAGTCAGAATTTGATTATAAAAACGGATTATAAAAACGCAAATTTCGTTAAGTTTTCTTTTTTGTTATATTTGTGTTTTCTTCTTTTTTGCTCTAATACATTTTTTAAGCATTATATACTTTATTTACTTTAATACAAGGAAAAATAAAAAGATTTAGCGAGCCTATGCTGCATGAGAAATGCAGGCACATTTCTCTTTCTCTATCTAATTTATCACAACATAATTGTCACTGTGTGGAAAAATCATGTTGATGAGATGAAAGAGAGGCCGCTGAAGCAAATGCACTGTCAGGAGGTGCACTCCAGCCGGTCGTTGAGAATCGCTGATCTGACACCAAATCCACACACACAATGATTACGCATAGGGGCACAAAGCAGCACATGAAAGCAGCCCATAAGCCATGATAAATATAAACACGCCGCACATGTCCTGATGCATCATTTTGCAGGAATAGTGACAGAAGATAAAGTCAGGCATACTCACCAGGGCAGAGCTACCACATACATTAAGAATGACAGATGAGTAAAAGTGGTGTCATTTCTAAGTCTTGTGTTGCTACCGTCACAGAGAACAGAGCCCCTCTTGATACACGCACTAGTATTAATGATCACAGTCATATAGAACAAATATAGTAGACATTTCAATCCAACCAGCTTGTTATTTTTTCTTTCTTTGGAGGAGTTCATATCTTTATCCAGGGGGAGCTCAAGGGAACACAGTTAGAATGGCTCATTAACATCATACAACATACACATTCCAACAAATGTATACTCGCTTGTTTACAAAAACATGTGCATACGCTCCAGCATATTTGCACGTCTGTATGGCTAATGTACACGCACTTATGTCTAACACACACTGGCATGCATCAAACCTCCTCGGTGTGCCCTCTTCAAACACACACTCAAACAGACTGTGGAATGTAGGAACTACATGGCGCCCAGTTTTGTTTTCTTTCGACAGTGTGCACTTCCCCTTAGGCACATCCAAAGAAAATATTTGTGTCTGAAACACTCTGAAAGTTCAGGGAATAATTCATTTCAGGGCTTCGTGATGAAAAAAGATTTCTAAAAAATTTTTTATTTAACTTCGACCTGTTTATTTATAAGGGAGAGCAAACAAATGCGTGACTGTGTTCATGACAAAAAAAATGCAAGTTTGGTGTGTGCGTTTGTGTAATTTTCTGCGTGCGTGCTTTTAATACCTTCCTGCACTTGTTTTCATGTTCTTTGCACACAGTGGTATTCGGTCCTGGCCGCTGGCTGAGTAAAAAACAAAAAAAAAGGGGGCACGTACAAACAGAAGGAGGGTGTGTGGATATGATGTGTGTGTTTGTTTGTTTTGCAGGGAAAAAATCGTAAAAATCAGGAAATGACAGACATGTAAGCACCGTGAATGAACCCTCTTTAGCTTGTGTCAACATGAGAACCAACAATAACTGAGGGTGTTTAATGTCTCTTCTGCACATGTAAATATTTATATGCTTTTATTTTCATGCATTTCTCATATTTGTTTCTCATAGTTTACAGATATAAGAATGTTTATTGGAAGTTTCTTCCTGTTAAAAGGGAGTTTTTGCTTCCCATTGTCACCAAGTGCTTGCTCATAGGAAGTTAACTGATTGTTGGGGTTTTCTTTAAATTATTATGGGGTCTTTACCTTACAATATAAAGCTCCTTGAGGCAACTGTTGTTGTGATTTAGCGCTATATAAATAAGATTGGATTGAATTCAATGGCTCAATCACAGTAGAGTAAAAAAAAGACAGCAACCTTCTTGCAACTAAGAAAAATCTGTGGTTGTGCTGTAGTTAATTTTTTTTACATTTGGGGATCAATTGCAAGTAGATGTGATGACCAATTGGTCTCCCAGAGATTAAGAAGGCAACCAACCCTTAACCAGTTTGAAGGGTCACCTGGTCTGAAGCAGCCTATCTTCAGATAGTCACAGTCCGACTCAGACTGACTGCAGTCACTCTCGGACAGATTGGCAAAGGGTTGCAAATGACTGCCATCTAATTCATAAACACAGACAGACTGATTGCAAAGTGTTGGCAATTTAAGTCAGTCTTCACCAGTGAGAGTAATTCAGCTGTGGATTCAGCTCAACTGGTTGCCTACTGGTTGTATTCTTGCATAAAACCAAGGTTGGAGAGTAAAAACGTCACTTTGCAGTGAAATCACTATCGTGCAGCAGCTATCTTACAGTTTGTGGAGGCATCAATTCTGGACTCTGAATGTAAGTAGTTAATGCAAATTTCTGTTTAATGTGAATTTATATGTACATAGAATCTCCTATGTACGTCAACATATTTGCAACAGAAGGCAGCAAATATGCAATTTTCAACCATTCAATTGCTGTAATTTGTGCATTATCACAAGTATATTGCATGGAATTGCCAACTTGACCCCATTCAATTACAGAATGATTTTTCTTTTTAGCGCCATCTTGACGTGTCAAAGTTGCTTTGAAAATCACAGCTGACTGCAAGCGCTGGCAGACCTGCTTCCTCTCTTCGAAGTCACAGTTTCAAAAGCACTAATCATTGTTTTTCTTAGTGTGATTGTAGCATAACCTAGATAATATATTCTATGTAGATATACATGCTGATGTTGGTTCTGAATATAAAATATTGTAAAATGAAAGCATTTGAATGACTTTTAAGAATACTGTCTAAATATTTATTAACTGTCCGACTTCCTGGCAACATGTTATGATTCATTGAGAATCTTGGTAATACGTGTGACCAGCATTTGAATTTCAAATCTTACATCTCTAAAGTCACCCAGGCTTGTATCTTCTTAATAAACTGCAACTTTAACTACACACTTTTCCCTCCATCTACAAATTCCCTTTTCATGTTTCTCCAGAGCGGGGCAACTATAATGTTAACAAAACCAAGTCTGTGCTCACACATCATCATTCTTGCTTCCCTTCAGCAGCGTCCAGTGATATTTAGAACTCATTTAAAAAACTTATTAATCACATACAAAGCCCATCATACCGAAGCTCCCATGTACAGCAGATGTGCTAAGACCTTATTCCAGCAATGGATCACCAGTGAACTGATCAGGGCCTTTTAACTACTCCATGGTGCTATATCAAAATCCAGGCTTTTGAGGTTGTAGCACCAAAATATGTGGAACAAACTGCCTTCTTCTATGGTTCATTTTAAATGTCTGCACCAAAAAGTTTTGCCTAGTATTAAAATTGTTGCTTGTACGTAAGTATGCCTGCACATATGTAACATATGTATATTGCTAAACACATGTATTAGACCACATGTCACAAAAACAAGAAAACACAACTCTGTATAGATAAATAGAATTATTTTAACGTAGTGGTTTCACAGTAAAACAAAAAACAAAAAAACACACCCCTGTTTTTTATATGAATATATCTCAGGCATTCAATGTGTAGTTTAACATCTTTATCCTGACAGATCGGGGAGTTTCACTGGCCTGGCCCACTTAAAGTCAAAGTGGGCTGCATGTGGCCCACAATGTAAAATGAGTTTGACATCCCTGCTCTAGTCCAATCATCTTTCTGCCTGCCTTCTTTAAGTTAATCACTCTGCGTACTTTAAATCTCACTGCTCATCTGTCATTCTCCGTTGCAGACTCCTTCATGGAACGCACCTCCTCCCCCTCTTTATCTTCACCGCCGCCAGCGCCTAGACTCTGGGGGGGGTCCTGCCCTAAATCCTATCACCACTGGGATTCTGTTCTGCTGCGATGGGCCATCGGAGTCTAATTGCCAAGTAGCTAAATTGAATTCTGTATATCAATAAATCACGTTCAGTTCCTTCTAATGACCTCTCCTTATTGAAATAACATTTATTCCAATCAAGACATTTAGCATTAAGCTCACGTCTCCTCATTACTGGATCTAACTAGCAGGCTGGCTAGCAGAGCCTTTAACTTCATCATTACGTCAAGGCTTCCACTAGTGGTATTCTTGGGTTAACTAAACAATAACTACTTGCATGCAAAAAAAAAAAAAAAAAAAAGGTTTAAGTATCTAAAAGCAACATTGTGTACAAAACAATTAAGACAATTGGAAACAATTTCATGTTTTTAATGCTTTCCAAAATTATGCATTTAAGAGAGTTCATGCTTTTTAAGGATCTGTAGCCACCCTGTAAAATAAGTGACTCTCATTTCATTATCACAAAATAAATCCCATCTATACATTGTGCCTTAGACACATTAATATAATGCATTTGTACAAGAGAAATAGAGAGACTCGATGTGTGCATGGACACTGAAGCGGGACATAATCCACAAGTCAAAGCCTCTGGAAACAGCATGGAAATATCCATCTAAACAGCAACATTATGCAAAGGCAACAATAAACTGGTTCTCATGATAAACAGACTGTCATATCTCTATACCCAAGCCAGAGGGCAACACACTCAGTGACATCCATCTTCTTTAAGTAACGCTTCTCGTAATGGCACTGCGCATGGCGGGAGCAGAACGCACACACAAGTTAACACTGCCAAACACACAGTATTAATATTCTCACTTGCACTCTCTCTCTCAGTCTGACACACATATATAGACTCTCCCAGTATTTAATACAACTGGGTAATGCCAGGGGCGAGGCAGAACTCATAATCACGAGTGTGTTTAACAGCAGTGTGACAGGCGGATGCTGCTTCACTGTAAGTAAAGCACATGTAAATAAGCGGGCTGAATTATTCAAGACGGGAGACTGGCTCGCTCGTGCTGGCTCACCCTCACACACTCAGATCCAGACATGCTGGGATAATCTCAGGAAAAAATGCTTTTGCTTGTCAAGGTGCAAACAGTCCAAGACGGAGCCAAGCAGGAGTGCTTATCATGCAGCGGGCGTAGCGAACTCACGTGATGTGCCTGCAGATTCAGGATTTTGGTGAAGTCGTGAAGATGCACATGTGGCTTCCACAAGGCTCGGGAAAGCTCAGGGGAGATGTCGGGGATGTGTACGGGATGACAGAAGAGTTTTGTGCTGCATATGACCAGATGGGGATGAAAGAAGAAAATAAAAAAAATAAATAAACATATTTCTTGCAACTTTATTTTACAGCAGACTTTTTCTGCTTTTTACCAACTTGATATTCTTGGACTGTACTGGAGTAGCTTTGCTTTCATATACTGGGTTTCGTTGGCTCGCTTTAAGCCATCTTCGCTATGATTGGCTGCCTTTCATAAACAGATGGTTTGAACAGCAGTTGGGTGGGGCTTATGCGCTCATAGCCAGAGCTGCGTGCCTGAGATGACCATATTAGGGATTTCCATACTCACTGACATCATACAGATCCAAGAAAAAGTATTTGGAGCAGTCTGAAGACAAGGATTACTTGCATATACCCTGACGACATTAATAATAATATTATTATCACATTCAAATTTGTCTTATATATAAGAAAATGAGCAGTAGGACCACTTTAATTAAAAATTTCAGGCTTTAATATTTGATTAACATGGACAATGTGACACTAACACATGTACAGCATCTCTCAGGAACGTGCGTCCAAGTGCACATCTATCTGTGATTTTTCCCCCCCCATATTTCACGTCTTGATCATAATTTACTCTTCAGGTAAAGGTCAATGTCTCTCTACAGTTTATTTCAGTGATAGACGTGGCGCAGTCACTCTTTTTGCTGGCAGTTTTGTCTGCAGCCCTTTCCACATGATGGCTTTCTTGCTAGCATGCAAAAGCGCAGCTTTCCCAAAGTAGCATTTGCTGCCATTCTTTGTCTTATTTAAACGTTTTCGTTAGATGTTTTATCAACCAAATAATCAGCAGTTCAAATTCCTGCTATTTCATTATATGCTGAGTGAAGTTGATAAGTCTAAATGTTTGCTTTGTTTTGTTTTTAATGCCTGCTTTATATTTTTAAAGCCCAAACTGGCATCATTAAATGCCATTATGATAATAGAAAACATCTAAAAAAAAATGCTTACAAGCTGTAAAGGAAGGCGTATAATTACATGCACAAGGCAAGAAGGTGAAAGGCTCCTGTAAAAGCGCTGCCAATAACAAGAGGAATGCCTGGACGCAGACTTTAAACCACAAATCTATTTACACAGACAACTTTCAGATGTGAGCCAGATTTTCCTCAGGCAAACAAAGGCATTTGTGGTTTGGAGTCTGTTAGCGGTGGTGTCCCTTTATTGAGATAGCTCACACAGCAAATAACTACACTCTAATAAGGGACAATATTGTTAAGGGTTTGTGACTAACACATTGCTTTATTAGGAATCAATCGTTTAATCATTCTACTCATGCTAGATCAATTATAACACATTAGTGCAGTTGCCCTCTGAAGGTTTAAAATGGTTATAGTCTCCTCTGGCCTCTTTAATTGATTAGGGAAGGTCTTCAAATGGACTATGTAACCTCTGGAATAGCACGTGGAGAGAATCTGTATCAAAATCAATCTGTTAATATCTCTTTGGGGTTCCTGCAGCTTAAGGCGTGTTAGATTTTTAAGCCTTTTTAATATCACTTTTTTTTCTAATAAAAACTGAAGGGAAAAAACCAAGATTATGTAATGTAAGAGTTGCTTGGTTTTCGTGTTTGTGAACATTGAAGCGACACGTCCAAGATTGCTGATCTGAGATCTTCGGGCTTTAAACAAAGTTGCTGATTCCTAATGTGGTGAGTTTTGCACACTTGTTGCACAGAATCCACAGCGCCTCATATACATTGCCTGTTTTCAACCAAGCCACAAAGCCCTGCCATATTGATTGCATCTGCAGTTCCCTGTGACATTGCTGACAAGCAGCCAGTGCACCTGACCTGAGCTTCCCTGCAGTAAAACAAGCTATAATTGTTGCTGGCTGTGCTTCTGATCAGCCTAAATGTGAGAGGCATTTGGTTTTGATTTATTTAGTTTATGTGTTACCAATTAATTGAATGTGAGAAAAAAAAAAAAGAGTCATAAAAGTCATACTGCCCATGTTTCAACATTTTCAAGGGATTTGAACGATCAGCGTAAGACATGTTAATACCAACCACGGTCTTGTTTGTGCATGTTTTTATTAGTCTGAGGGAAACGTGTAAAACCCAAGAATATTTAACGATTAAAGCTTTGGGGGTGGGGTAGCTTTAAAGTAGCTAAAAAGAAAGAAAATGAAAGAATATTTATAAAAGAGCAGAACCTGATTTTTTGTGTGAGTCTAAAGAAAGATATGACCTTTCAGCCCTACTCACTCAAACTCAAATCATGGAGAACCACGAGGCCAATTACAGCCTGACTCAACGAGTAACTCAACATCAACCCAAACCTCTCTAAGTGAAAGCATACCCTCATACCGTACTTGCTTACTTATTTACCATCACCCACAGCCAACAAACTGCTGTTTTCACAACCCCAGTCTGCTGATGAGGCCGATCTTCCTGATTAAGCCTCATTTAAGAGACATGTGGGAATCAGGGCGGGTAGTTTGGCGAGATTAGAGGCACAGTCATTTCGCTCTGTCACATTACCACAATAAACATCTGCAATAACAAATGTGTGAGAACCTGCGAGCTAAACCACAGGGAGGGCAAAGAAAACACGCCGTCAGCTGTGATGAAGCAGCACCTGGCTGTTTAAACATGCCTCTCTCTTCCACTCGCACATGTGATCAGTCAAAACATGTTCGACAGTAATCGCCCCGAGGAATCGCGTAAATATGCCTGACAAGTTGGAAAGCTGCCTCGAAGAAAAGCGAGCAGGACTCTTTGCTGACCACCAGCGGGAGCAACGCGAGAAGCAACGTGAAGCACCGGGGGAAGGTTGATCTCATGGTTGTCGGGCATTCGGTGCTTTCTAGTAAACGAGCTAGGGGAGCTTTGCTCAACAGAAACTTGGACCTAATGCTGCTTTTCTGGCTGTGTGAAGTGTGTTCTTTGTGATGGACATTTCGAAGCTATTTTAAATATATTTATATAAATTCTTAATTTATTGAGCAAGAGGAAAAATAACACAATATTGGGTTACCCCAAATCTAAAGACGAAAACAGAGAAAAACAAAAAATAACAACAACAAAAGGAAGTTATAAGATTTTAAATAAAATATGTGCCTATAAAAATGTGGATTTATAAGAAATGCGTTTTTTGAGAAAATGTCTTTAAAAATTTAAGAAGTAGTGTCCTTACAAATACATAAAATAAGCTATATTTTCAGAAAATCATTGTTTTTTTGCCAGATCTTTTGAAACTAATTAAAAATGCAGGGGCCATTTAAGGACCATCCACTCCAGCTTTTGTTTTCCTTTAGGGGAGGGTATTAGCAAACAGATCTGTGAATAATCAAATTACTGCAGAGTAAATGCCACACAGACCCACAGGAGCCGGGTCCCCGAAGCCCCTGAGACTGCAGCATTTATAGGCTTATCACAGGTGCTGTACAGACTAATTCAACTCCAGAGATATCGAAACGACTCTGCAGTTACTAAAAACATTCCATGTGTGATGAGTGTGTGTAAAAAGGTTTAAAATAAAAATTCTTTTATTTTTATTTTAAGTCATTTTTCTGAAACAAAACTAAAACTCAGTCCGGGTGAGGTAGGACATTTTCTGTATGGTGTTTTATTGTGTTAGTTTTTGGTGAATGTCTTTGATAATTGTGACATTTTCATGTGACCTGGCATGGAACTACAGACGTAGTAGTTAAAGCAGTTCTGCTTTAATTCAGCATTACATTACATCTTCTATTCTTTTGTATTTTTATGTACATAAATGTGTGTTGTCCCTGGTGAAACAATAATATGTACTTACAAAATACACTAAGGTCAGTTTGGAACTTTTTCTGAGCACAACTTGCCAGATGGATTTTCCTACGTGGGTTTATGGGGTCATGGGTCGTCTACATGCTGTAAGTGTGCTGCCAACACAAAGTGTCCTATCAGTTAATTTTAGAGTTTGGTATTTCCAGTTTGGTATTGATTTCTGTTTCGTTTCTGTTTTCACTTCATTTGAGTTCCAGGTAATTCCCAGAGCTTGGTTCAGTAAAAAAAAATAAAAGTCTCAAAAGGTTTACTTAATATTATTTATTGATTTATTTACTTATTTATTATTTTAGTTTGACATTCCTATTACTTTTTTAAATTATAGGTTTTATATTTTATTAACGTTAATGTGTTAATGTTTTTTCCACACCCAGTTTTTTGTTCACTTTTAGTTATCTCTCTGCTCAGAACTCCTTTAAATCTTGGCTTCCACATTAGAATCATTTTTTAAAAAAAATCTAAAAGCTACGCTGATATTAATGAGAACAAGCAAAAACTGAATGATTTAAACAATAAAAGTAAACTGAAAAGAGCAAATGTATTTTAAAAGTGAAAATATAGACTCAGAATACAACATTATAACCACTATGACTCATTCAAAAACCCCTCTTTGTAAAATAATCCAATACAGTATTTACCTACAGCTCGTTACTGGAACTCTCTATCTCGCTGTCTATTGGCTGCTGGTAAACGCCGCGGTCGTTACATGTCAACCAACAAATTAAAGCGATTCTCCTTTCACTAGATTTTCAGAGAAAGAGAGAGGGAGTGAGAGAGGTTGAAAGGTAGGTTTCGCGCTGCATCCTGGGTACATAGCTCCACTGTGATGCAGTGAGCCTGTTGTGTTGACTGGACACCAAAGTAAAGTGAAACGGGAGCGGGTCGGCTCCGAGGGGCTCTCCGAGCGAGTTACGATGCGTCTTTCACGGTGTTGAACGGTCGCGGTGAGCCATGAGCCAACTTCGCCGGTCGCCTCGAAGCGGAATGAGCCACTGTTGAGCCCCGAAAACGATTCCTTCTCGGAGGGGGGAAAGCAAAAATGAAGAAGCCGAGCGCCCTGTTCCCCGTTGTCGGCTTGACTGGGAAATGGTAGCGTGCTGTAGGGACCGCACTGGGAAGGATCATGGTCGAGAGGAGCAGCAAATTCTTGTTGATCGTCGTCGGATCCGTGTGTTTTATGCTGATTCTCTATCAGTACGTGGCCCCCGGGGTGATCAATTTCGGCTCCCCGCACGGTTATTTCACGGAAGAAGACGAGGGGGACATCTTCCCCACTCCGGACCCCCACTACGTTAAGAAATACTACTTCCCCGTGAGGGACCTGGAGAGGACGATTGATTTCCAAATTAAAGGGGAGGACGTGATCGTGTTTTTGCACATCCAGAAGACCGGGGGGACTACCTTCGGCAGGCACCTGGTGCAGAATGTCCGTCTGGAGGTCCCCTGCGACTGCAGACCGGGCCAGAAGAAGTGTACCTGCTACCGGCCGAACCGCAAGGAGACCTGGCTGTTCTCTCGGTTCTCCACCGGCTGGAGCTGCGGTTTGCACGCAGACTGGACGGAGCTCACCAACTGTGTGCCGGGGGTCCTCAACAAGAAGGAGAACAAGCAGAAATCCCTGAGGTGAGACTGAGAGGTGTTTGGTGTAGTCAGGCTACTGTAGACTATGAAAAAGACACAAAGTGTGGTTTAGGTTCTAATCCCCCAAACTGCGGAGGATTTTGTTTGTCTGAAACTTTAGAGCTGAGCCTCCACTGGAGGTACAATAAGGTCACTGAAAGCTCGTAAAAACTTACACTTGATAAATAAACTTATGTCACTTAGTCAAACTGCCTTTCAGTTCTTAGCAGCTTCTTTCTGCTCATGACATCTTTTACCTCATTCCCCTGGAGACATTTTAAAAGGCATAATAATCAATGGTTTAAAGCTCATCTTTCCTCATAAAAATATCAAAAGTCCACCTGGAGCAGTTTTTTTTTTTTTTAATGACAGGATTGTTATTGTGATCCCAGAGAAGATAAAGCACAATAGAGGGTAATATAAAGGTGTTATAATCTCATAAACAAATGCAACAAACGCATGAAAATCCCCACAGCTTCTTCACGGATATGTTCTTCTCTGCATGGGACAGCATTACCATATAATTTTCATAAAGCCATCTATCTGTAGGTCGAGAATAGATGCTGAGAGGCAAATGTTGATTGACATTTCAACACCGCACTGTCACGAAATGCCACAGGAGCTCAGCAGCATCTCTGACAATTGTTGATCGGTGCCAATATCAGGGTGCCCTCCCACTGAATCGTACACTGAGATTTGGCTGAATTTATTTCAGAAGGGCTGTAATGCATCCAGGCAACGTTTCCGCTCAGTAATAATCCCTCGCTTTGACTGCGAGGTACCCAGACACAATGCGCATTCTTATTAAGTTATAACCCATTTCTTCTCCACGCCTTCCCCATTGTTCTTGCCCACATATTGCATCCCTCACCCAGACATATTGACGGCTGTATCAACTTCCATTTCACTGCACCCCTGTGGTTAAAGGGTACGCTTGTTGAATGGGTTATGTGTCTTTGTGTTGTCTGAGCTTGTTCAATATTTTATTTTGGCTATGGATGATCAATAGGACAAAGAGGGATTAGAAATTGTGGAAATTTGTCTGTCTGGCAGCCAGGCATGGTGGAGATGTCAGGCCGGCTGCTCTGCTTCCCATGGCTGCTCAGACTGGGGGATCAGTGCTGCGGGCTGGGCTGGGCTGGGCTTGGCTGGTAGAGGGGGAGGGAGATCGGGGGACCCTGCGGGGGTTTGGCTCCGCTCTAATCCGGGTGATTATTACCGCTGGGACACGCATACACACACATACACACACACTAGCAGTGGTATTTGCTACTGGCGTCTGTCCTGACTCCTGTGGTTTCCCTGGGGCAGAGGTGATAACGTGTTCGGCCATTCTGCATGGAGGGCTGAGATATCACAGTGGATGCAGGATAAACTGCCTTTCATCACTTTGTGAACAGTTTCTGAGCCCGCGTGCACCTGAAGAGGCCACAGGAAAAGAACGAGACAAGAAGGCAGAGAAGATGAGAGTAAATATGCACGGGTGAGAGCACAGATGACAGAGACGATCGCTTGGCCCGGGTGTAATCGACTGTCTGAGCACTCGGGGCAGGAAAAACAAGGCACTGCAAGGGTAAAAACGCCCTAAAGAAAACAGTGCTGCTCCAAGCTGTGTACAGCGCAACTTTCACAAAGAAGAGAAGTGAATAACTGCAAAGAAACCAGAAGCACTCTCTGTTTCTCTCTCTGTCACGGCTCTGTTTGTTCCTTTTTCTCCGTCATTGCCTCTTTTTCTGGCCTCTGTCCTCATTGTTCGGTCCTCTTGTGCCACTGTTATAATGCTGGGAGCATTTATCTTGAGGGCATTGTCGTGCAAAAGCGAGTTAAAGCGTGAATTTAAAGGTGTCAGTGTGGCATTTCTCGGTGTCCCCCCAACCCGTAGCTTTCCGATCAACTGCGTAATCGTAGTGCGCTTATGTTTGAGGAAGTGGGTTTGAGTGAATCTATATCTGTGTGAAACGGAAAATGATTATTTGAAAAAAACCTATGTAGCAGGAGCAGTTGTTGTGCTGACAGATCCAGCATCCCTCTCTCTGCAGCTGTGCGCTCATACAGCTGTCGAGTGGATTTTACACAAACGTCTCAAATGCTGCAAAAATAAAATGTGAATTAGGACCATTTCCATCAGCTGGATTGAGGCACATAAATACACCTCCTGGCTGTCAAGAAAAAATATATATCTGCAGGATAAGTCCAGACAAACAAACGTATTTAAGATTTAATAGTGGACAAGTCACTAAAGATGGCTACCACTACTACTGTAAGGGTATGTGAATACATCCCAAACTGTTACGTCTCATTCAGTTTGGCTTTGCTTGGTATGCTGTGCTCTGTATGATATGGATATTTCCTGAGTTTTAATGTAAGCCAAACATCTATTTCATGTCTATGTCTTTATGTTCACACGCCCTAAATGAAAATTGATGAGCTTTTTCCCACAGTGTTTTGGCAGCACACCAGTACTTTTCAACCGTGTAGCAGGCTACCAGGGTTAGCCCTGCAGCGTTTCCCCTAGGTTAACTGTCTCCAGAAGTGGATGGGAGGGTTGAGGAAGCTTATCGGTGGGGTTGCAGCTGTAATGACATCAGCAGGAGAGCTACCAGGGTTGTGGTCAGGATTGGCTTCTCTACCAGCAGAGCTTCTTGCAGTGTTGTCTCTTGCTAATAGCTTCATGTTGGATGCATATTAAGAAATAATAATAATAATAATAATAATAACTAGGAGATTTTAGGGCTGACTTTCAGGCGCTGGGGTGGTCTTTGGGTTTAAGTGGGTTTTACTCCTCGCTCAGTCACATGGTGAAACAGAGAGCAGAGGAGAGAAATGACAGTGAAACAGAGCAGATGCACACACTGAGCTGGGGTGAAATTAAGACGTATATAACATGTAATTATCATTAATGAAGTGTTTCATACTTAAATTGTTTTCATTTTTTTCATTATATTTTATCCCATTTTAATCGAATTATGCTTTAACGCAGGGATTCCCAAATTGTGGGTCGGGGCCCCCTGGTGGGCCACAAAAGTATTGCAGGTCGGGCAAATTACTAAGAGAAATTCAGTTTGAGATTACTCACAAGTATGTACGGTTCCATATTTATTTAAATTTGTGTATTTATGTCAAAAGTTAATTAAAACTGATATTATGAGGTGGTTAGTCTGTGACAGTACTCATTACTGCTTTTGTATTGAAGTTTGTGTCAAAGTGGCAGGTGGGCTCAGCAGTTTGCATATGACTTGGTAGCATTAGCAATTTATAGCCAAGAGCCTGTTTTTGTTTGTTTGTTTTAAATTAAATTTTCACGGAAATGCATCACAATTTAAGATTGGGTGGGCTTCATTGGATTTTCAGGTTTTTAAGTAGGCTGTAGGACTCTTTACTTTGGGAATGACTTCTTTAACGTGATGCTGAAATCAAAGAAATGTGTCTTTGCTTGTTTTGTTCTGCTGATTAACCATACCAGTAAAAAACAAAAAATACTTTCACACGAAGTATCAATACTTTTTTGTCCAAACAAGTGCATCCAATAATAAAATTCTGCAATATTTGACAGTTGCCTAATTTATGAACTGTTTCCAATTATGTTTATATGGGGGCATGTTGCCCTTTTAACAAGAGCTAGAGAGCATCATAATTACCCTTATGAGATTTCAAAAACATTTGTGGATTTGGGAGCTGTTTTGTATTGATGCTGTAACACTTTCCAAGCCCAGTTGTTATGGCTGGATTAGTTATTGATTGAACAGATGAGTCTGTTGCACCATTTCTTCTGAATATTTCCACTTGAAGAGAGCGTAACAGCAGCTTTAAAAACGCTGAAGAAAGTAGATAAAGTATGCTTTTTTTTTTTCTTTTAAATACAGTAAATCCTAATTTTTTTTTTTTGAAGAAAATAAAAGTTGATTGGACACAGTTTGGTGTGGAGATAAATGTGGCAGCTTCAGAGCAAAGCGCATTAAAAGGAGCAAGCAGCGGCGTGATGAATAGTTGGTAATGGGGGAGACAGGTCTGGCTTTGATTGGTGATTAGATGAGATCGAGATGAACAGTGGCATTGTGGGAGAAAGTAACTCACTTACTCAGCAGAGCGCCACTCAGAGTGGATTTGTCATCTTCCCACTCCTTATACCAGTTTTAATGTTCCTCGCTGATCCCATGGGACACACTATCTCGCACTCACACACGTCCACTAATAAGTGTGTGAAACAAACAGTCAAATGCAATGCCTAAGATATGGTGCTTCTAATTGGTTAAGGAGGTTCCTATCACTTTACTCAAATTAAAGCACCACTTTCAAATGGGGGAAACCATCTGTCCTCTGGAAGTGTGTGTGTGTGTGTGTGTGTGTGTGTGTGTGTGTATACACACATCTCATGACCAGTGTTGGTCAAGTTACTTGAAAAAAGTAATCAGTTACTAATTACTGATTACTTCCCCCAAAAAGTAATCCCGTTACTTTACTGATTACTTATTTTCAAAAGTAATCAATTACTTAGTTACTTAGTTACTTTTTAAAAACACGATTTACAACCTGAATAGGTGATAAAGCGATAGATCTTTCAGCCCAATTCTACTTTTTCTGCATAATTCATCATACAAAATGTAATCAAATGGAAAAGTCTCTTTTAAAACTTGTTTTATTAGTTTTAATCTTTTAACTTTATGCATCAAGCAAAATTAAATTATATGCAACATTCTCTGACTGGAAGAAATTTGTTTAACATTTAAACCTATTTTCTGCACATTCCAGCACATAAAATAAAATATTTTTTGTGTTTACACTCACTCTTTCAAATAGATGCAAGTAAAACACAGCAGAAAATAAATAAAATCAAAGACTAGCGGTCCTGTTGCTCTATTTTCACCTGTAAAGCAGGACTGGGGTAGGCGGAGGAGGTTTACCCTGGTGCAGGTGTGCCGCAGCGGTCAGTGGAAGAATCCGCGAGTTTCTCTGTGAATTTCACATTACGTCGTAGTACACTCGGTGCTTGCTTGGAAGTTTAGGGTTTTTTCGCTGTAAAAAGAAGTTTTCTTCCCACGCACAACGGACACTAATGTTTTTGTCACGTTTTATGGAATCAAACTCAAAATAAGGTCAGTACTTCCACGCTTTAAACGCTGCATGCTACACTCTGTCCCGCACTCGATATATTATGATCTGCAGACAGCTGTTGTCACGAACGTCGCACTCGCTTACGTCACTGTCATGAGACGTTCTCGCAAAAAAATCACGGTTTTAGTAACGCGGTAACGCAGCGTTCCTACGTGAAAAGTAACGGTAATCTAATTACCGTTTTGCAATAGTAATCCCTTACATTACTCGTTACTTGAAAAAAGTAATCAGATTACAGTAACGCGTTACAAGTAACGCGTTACTGCCCATCTCTGCTCATGACTGTGTATGCCTGTTTTTCTTTTTTTTAATCCTGGCGTGTCAAAGAGTGTCTTAGTAAGCAAAGTGATGGGGCTAATTTTACTGCCTTAGTCTCAGTCCTCTTTCAAATCGCTCCCCGTTTCTTTCTCCCCCACCTCCTCTTCAGCCCCCCTTGGCTTGTCTCTAAAACACTTTCCCTCCCTCCCTCTCCTTCCATCCTTTCCTCCCTCCTTCCGTCCACATGACGGTGTCACTCTAATCAAACAGCAGGCTTGCTTTCTGCTTGGTGGCTTTATGGCTGGGGGCTCTCTTGCTGTCTCTCTTTCACTTTTCCATCCATCTTGGCCCCGTTGTCTTTCTTTCCTTCCTTTGCCATCGTTCTCTCGCTCTCCCCCCGAGCGTGACTACTGCATTAGAGGAAATGTCTTTTCATGGAAGATTTGCTGCAATTTCCAAAATGGCTGCTTTGCCTAATGGACAACTGCCTTGGTTCTAATGAATGATTACATGTATGAGTATGAGGGAGGGGAGGGGACGATGGCAGGGGGGGGAACAGAAGAAGAGATGGCGGCGATGAAGAGTAATATGAGGAAGAGGATGGAATGAGTGTGGGACAAGAGGAGAGCTGTCAGGGAATGATTGGAAAGATAAAGGATGGAGGGGTGAAAACGTTTAGTTTCATTGCTGGGGAGGGGGCTAGTCAATTAGCACGGTTGTCAAGCACTGGGCATTACTCTTCTTTCAATAGGTCTGTTTCAGATTCACAGCACAAATCACTGCACCCTAAGATGGCTCTCTGAGTAAGTGTGTGTGTGTGTGGCGTGAGAGCGGATGCGTATGCATGTGGTAGCCCAGCATGATGCCAGTCAGCCAGCCAGCGCAACCCAGCATCCAGATTAACTTTGCAGAGGCAGCCACGGCTGATTGGCATATCATACGTGTGTGTGTGTGTGTGTTTGTCTATGCGAGTACATGCACGCGCTCATGTGTAGTCAGGCAGGTCAGTGTTAATCCAATCAGATTAGCCGGGTTTAAGCGCTGGCGGCCAGGCACACCAAAGCCGGTTACGTCCGTTCATCCTGTGGCTGCGGTTATAGTATTCCCGACAAACATTCCCACATCAGTCCAGCCAGTTATTCCCTTCATGAACTCAAATCCCCTTTTCTTCTGAGGCAAGCCTGCTTATCTTCCTAGAAACCAGGCTCTGATTGGGTTTATCTCTCATGAATAATACCAGTAGCTGCTTTACTTTACCTGATGAATATCATGTTTGTACAGTGGACATGTAGTGATAAATGTCTGGATGGATGTTTACATTTAGTCTTGGGAACATTAGTAGATTAATGGCATTTTCAAAGGACACACAATTGATCGATGACAGTTGTTATGACCTGTTTGGTAATTAAGTAAAATATCAAACACTTGCTGTAGGAGGCGACAGGAAGGGCATCCAGTGTAAAAATCCATGCCAAATTAAATATGCAGATCCATCCACTATGGCGACCCCTTAGGAATAAAGCAGAATTTATGGTTCAGCAGGGATAGCACGTTCGCAGTCCATCTACCTGCAGAGAGCATGAGCTGTCAGTGTACAAAGTATATAGTCCAACTGTTCTGTAGGCCACTCTTGCTTGTGCTGTTGTTGGGCTGTCATCCAACCGCAGAGAAGAGCGAAGTTATAACTTATAAAGTTGAAGTAAAACAGAGAGCTGAAACAATGAAAAGCGACCACTGAGGCCACCGTCTGTGCTTTTCATTCTGTATTTTTTGATCTTTGAAGTTTTCATGGTTCTCCTGTTCCCAGTAATCAGCATTCGGCAGACCGATGCATCATCAGCTTCCAGAAATGCACAGTTAGGATTTTAGAGGACTGCACAGAAGTGCATCTGTGGTGGGCGAAGACCCCTCTCTCCATGCACGTTTGGGGGACCATACCGAAAGAAGCTTTGTTATAGGTTGTATATCTGTACAAGCTGCCACCAGGCCGATAGTCCAAAGTTCTTACTGCTCAAACTGTTTTATTTGAAGTTTTCTTTTTAAAGCTTAAAATGCTTTAGTGTGGAGTTGAATAATGAAGCCAGCACAGACGTGCCAAAAGCTTCAAATATCAACTCGTTGCTCACAGCCTATTTGAGGTTTTAACAGGACAGTGGATAATGTCAGGTGGATCGGTAAACACTGCACTACTAGTTCATCATTTAGCTTTATCTTGCATTGGGGAAAATGATAATCATTTGTTATCATACAGCAAATAGTTTTGTTTGGGGTTTTTTTAAAAGTTAAGTAAAGGTTTTGATACTTTGTAGTCTGTTTAGTTTAATGCTGTTTCAAGTTGTCCTCAAATAAAATAGTTATTTCTCTTCTGTTAGAAAAAGTTGAGATGTAGTCTGTATCTATTTTCTCCTTTGGTAACGTAGAATTGACAGGTCTGTGCTTCACTGCTGCTTCGCGTTGACTACAGTTCAGCTCAGGTTCATTCTCAGGTCATTGCGTCAACGTATAACACAGCCTCAGGATTCAGAGCAGAGACTTTAGCTCAATAGAATATGCCAATACCTCTGTTGGGCCTCATCACTACACACATACGCAGGGTTTTAGTTTGACTCCGTGCCATGGAGTCCATCTGCAGACGTTTTGCAGCAGACGAAAGGTTGGCTCTGGTTGATCAGGGATGCAAATGTCTGATTAGAAGCAAACTGTTGACGTTGGGTATTACAGAATCAACCTTAAAGTCAACATGAACCGGCACAGAAATCAAACCGGTACAGTGAAGCCGAGTTGAGGCCGTTGCATGTAATTGATTGGCCCCAGCTGTTTCACCTCAGTGGATTGTAAGGGCAGGAGAAGAAGAGGGACCGCTAAACATCATCTCCATTGAATGGTATGTGAAAGGTTATCATTACCCTGCCTGCAAGACTTCATTATTGATTGAGTGCTATGGATTAGATAGGTTGGGTTTTTTTGTCATCGATTGATTGAACTTGAATGACAGTAACATAGAGCAGAGTCTTACCAGACCAGTATGGATGTATGCTGAAGACTGACGACAGACAGGCGGACAGAGAGAGAGCATGAGTGTGGGACAGAAAAGCAAGAGTGATGTGTTTCTTAATCATTACACAGCCTCTCCCGCTCTGTGTGTCACTCCTTTTCTTCCACCCTCTGTTGCCGACTGTCAAATGTCAGCCCTCGCCACCGCCACCGAAGTGATTCTGTGGCCCTGTGGACAAATAACCGTGCGGTGAATGATTAGCAGACATTTCTATGGCTGGTAATAAGGGGTGTTACGCTGCAGCAGCTCCGCCAACAGGATTACCGCCTATTGATTATCCTAGCCTAGCATTAGTTTTGCTAGCTAAAAGCGACTGGCTGATTAGTGAGCATTTCTATAGTGGTTAATGAGTGGTGCTGCGGAATGCTATGGTATGCTATCCATGAGAATGGGATTACAGTCTATTAATCAGACAAGAGGCTCGCTGGAGTCATTAGCCGGCCCCGCGGCAAAGTCAGCACATCTGTGGCTTATTTCTGGTTCCTAAATGAGGTTTGGCCTTGTCTCCGTTGTCTGGTCTCTCGCTACATATCAACTCGGAGTGTCTTGTCTTTCTTTTAACACCCAATGATTCCCTATTCTTTGGTCGCACTTCTCATCTTTTGCCCTCCCTCACATCTTCTTTCCTTCCTCAGAGATGGAGAAGGACAGAGAGGGAGAGAGAGGGAAGGAGACATCCCTAGGGGAAGCCTCTCTCTCTGCATCCATTAACGGCACTGTCTTTTCACGTCCCTCAATATGACAAGTCCAGACAGGATGTGAACCCCGGGGCTGCTCCTCATCTCTCAGTGTGCATTCCCTCTCCTTTATTTGTTAACAAACAAATAAATGCGACCATTTTCTGCATGCTAGGATTTATGAATAATCTATTCACGAAGCTGATGTGTGTCTGCGGGTGCGTGCTTGCGTGTGTGCGAGCGAGAGATGGCCAAAGGAGGCATGTGAACGGAGAGGCGAGGCTGACAAGCGTGTTAATTGAATTGTGGGAAAAATGCAAATCCTGCACTGCCTCTTTGAGTTAGGGGGAGGAGTTTCAGCTGACTGTGACCGTCTCCGCTCACACACCAGCACACGCCCGTGCACACACACACACACATTGAGCTAACTCTTACCAATCCCCAAAAAGAAACCGGTTTTGTCTGCTACTATTTGACGCCTCTTCCCATCATTACCCATCATCCTTCTCAGTTTTTCTGCCCGTCATGCCATCCCAGGACCTCTTTTGTCTCTGTGTGTGTGTGTTCATATATGTTTGCATGTGAGGGTCCCGCCAGAAGTAACTTAAGCACCGATGCCATTCATGGAAAGACAGAGTGGGGGGAAAAATGAAATTCCTCATTCTGCTACACTTGGTTTGTGTACTTTGCTTTAGGGCAGAGCTGTAGATCACCAGAGTTGCTCCTTGTTTTGTTTTGGTTGTTTTGAAAGTGCAGTGTGTGTCCGTGTGCGAGTGCATGCCCTCTAACTTCATTGGTGCATGTGTGCCGTGTGTGTGTGCCATGTGAATGTGTGTCCTGTGGGATCTGTGTTCACAGCACTGTACATTAATTTGATTTGTGTGCCTGCCCGTGACTGCATGTTTGCCTGGTAAACCACAGATGAAATGTGTCGCCGTTGCTTACATTGCTGCCGAGCGTCACTGAAAATGCATATTTCTGATGATCTTCTAATGTAAATAATGAGCTTTGAGCTGTGATTTGTTACAATTCCTAAAAGCCGAGGTGTGTTTGTGAACATTTAGGTGTTCACAAACACACCTCATTTCTGCACAATGTCAGCTTCAGATGATGCAGTTTCTTGTTTCTGAGGCCCTCCCAGGGATGTGACTCCAAAATCACTGCATTTACATGAATAAGATTGTCGTTACATAATAATATCTACATTTTCTGATGGCTTTAAAAGGTGAAAAAGCTAGACGGTGGTCACTTTAAATATTAACAAGGACAAACCGAACAACAAAAAGTCACTCGCTGCTTTCTTTTCTCCAGTATGAACAGAGCAGTAGTTGTGACGTCACATCTGCGCTCGCCTCTCTTCCACTCGTTTCCGTAACTCGCTGCCGCGTCTCATCCAAACTGGCATCTCCTGACTCGCCCTTGGATTCTTCTGTCGGATTAGTTCTATGTTACAAATGCCACTGGTGACATTGAGTGTTTTTGTCTTACCTCTGGAAACAAGCCCCCGAAGTTCTGGTTTCATTTCAGCCCTCTGTGCGCCATCTGTAGCTGGGCATAAATAATAAAAACTTCATCAGGCTGCCCGGAGAGATTTAGGTTTTTATTTTGTGCTGAGCAGAATTAAAGGCGAACCGCAGCTGACTGCTTGTACCACAAACAGTCGTATGAGTAGCTGTCAGGTGGCAGCTACTAAAAGATGTTTCTTGCACACAAATGCACACAGATTATGCGACAGGCCTGGTTGAGTTAAGAGTTAAATCCATACGTCTCCTTGTTTGAAAATCAGCGCCGACTCTTGTTGATCTGAGCTTTAAATGTAGGGCAGGCCTCTCCTGTAACTGCACTAAAGAGCGATCGTGACGAGTGAGAGAGTGTCACTCTGCCAAATAAAGGTCAGCGTTAAAGCTAATCCAGTTATACTATTCTTAGTGCCTCTTCACCTCTTTGTCTCTTGCCGCTCTTCCTCCTCCTCCTCCTCTTCTTCATCTCACTTGGCTCTGTGGATCTGGGCTGCAAGTATGTCAGGTTCACCTTTGTTTTCCCCTTCTTTCCCCTTCTCTCTTTCGCTCTGTCAAAAAAAACTTTTACTTCTTCATCCTGCGCGCCACCACCGCTGTCATTCCGAGTCCCCAGCGCGTGTCAGCTTCCTCCAGAGAGAGGAAGTGATGTGTCAGGATGTGCCTTTATCCGCCAGTGATCTGATCTGATGTGAGATTGAGATAAACACAGGAGGAGTATAGTGTTCTCTCCCTCTCTCACCCTGGGGAACTGTACGGCGGATTTCTTTTTTCCCCCACCCTCTGTCTGTGCCTTTTTTTCCCTCATGTGCACAGACAGAAAAATCAGGTGGTCTTGGGGTAATTGCCAAGTTACAAAGGGAATTCTAGGGAGTGGGTCTTTCATGTCTGCTAAGCCCGTCAATTCCTTAAAATATCTCCTTTGATACCTTATACTAGAAGTTTAGGAAGAAGTCTTGTAACAGTGAGATCACTGGTTTGATCCCCCATGATATGTAATATGTCTTCCAACAGCTTTGTGTTGTTAGAGTCTTTAAGTACGATACTAAACTTCCACCAGCTTCCAGTTTTATACTTTTTGTTAGCCTGTCAAATAAATGCAAAAAAATACTAAATTACTTCAGGAGCTCCTACACATGCATAGTACAGTGTTGTGACATTTTTAAGACTAGTACTTGAAAAAGATACAAAGTGTATCAATATTTCAGATTTTCCCCTGGAGTTGTCCTAACAAGCACATTGATTGGTTACTTAGGCTTTAATAGGCAGGGAAAATCCAGTCCCACTGAGGCTGTACTGTTTTCAGCAGTCAGTGTAGTGTCTTATATTTAAAACTGCTGTATTTATTATAGTAGATACACATGGAGAGGCAAGGCTAATACCATAACCAACCACTCGAACATTGCATCCCTTCTACCAGTTATAAATTCAGGGTCACGGGGAGAGGCTATCTGCAGAATAGGATAGGCCAATACATCCTAAACAGGTCATCAGTCTATCGCAGGGATAACAGAGAAACAGACAACTGTTGAAAATCACATTCACTCCTATGGCCAATTTAGAAATCCTAATTAACCTAACGCCATGCACATTTGGACTGTGGGAGGAAGCCAGTGCAGCGGAGAGAAGCCACTCGAGCACAGGGAGAACATGTAAACTCCATAAAGAAAGGACTCAGTCGACCAGTGTGGATTCCCAGAACCTCCTTCCTGTGAGGCAGCCGTGCTAACCACTGCACCCCAGCGCTGCCCGTTGCGGATATTTTTAGATAACTCACCCAACTAAGCCTGAACATCTGTTTCAAAGTTTATTTTCATACTTAGTCAATGAGCAAAGGAGGCATCCACTGCTAATACGCTTTCGAGCATTCCACTCCAGTCTCGGCCTAAACCCCGGATATTTTGGTATGCTGTAATTATCTCCAAGGTAGTCCTGCTAACCCCTAAAAAAATATTTTATTGGACAACCGAACAGATGACCAAAAAAAGAGCTCTGACGAGTTCAAACGCATGAAAACACATCACTTAGCGGTGCTTAAGAGGGCTTCGTCATGTCCTGGAAAGTAGAACATAACAGCCCAATTAGAGCTGAGTATGTAAATTAGATGTTTATGAGAGACAAGACTTATCCTGCCTCTTTAAGGCAAACAGTTAATTATGTGCGCTTCCCTTTAATGGAGTCTTCTCCCCATGGTCGAAGGCAAATGGGATCCAAAAGTCCCACCAAATGCTGATAAGACATGCCTTGTTACTACACTGGATATTAAGAGCTCGAGATGTATTGAAATCGTTCAGTCTTTGTTTTTGTGTTTTTCGCTTGTTCTCAAAATTGGACTTGGCTGCACATCCCAGTCTGTAATTACTCGACAAATGAAGCCAAAGCAATAACTATCAAACCGCTTTCTCAATGACTGCTTGTCACTCCGCTGCCGTCTATGAATTTCATATTCTCCTCTAGTGGAAAGCCAGGTAATTTGAGGTGTTAGCTCCAAAGCTTTCAACAAATGTTACCCCACCACCAATGAGCCTTTAAGCACGGAGAAGCTTTCAGAGGTGAGTGTGTCATTGTGAAGCAAGGTGTTCCCAGACAATGAGTAAAACAAGTGAGATTGTTCTGTTTCATTTACGCTTTTTTCCTTTTTACCAGCTAGGAAAGTAATTTAAACATGGTGTTGACTGAAAGGGGCGGCGAGGCAGGGGGATTTGGGAAAAAAATGATTCAAATTAAGCAGCTGATACACAGAAACCCTACGCATAAACAAAGACAAATACCGGTTATAGGACTAAAAGGCTATTAATTTGCAGAAGGCAAGATACTTACTGTAATGCAACACTTAAACCACCGAAACTAATTAAAGAGAAGTACCATTAAGAGTATTTATAAAAAAAAAAAAAAACAGGAAAAAACATCTAGACAGTAGCCATTTTCTCTGCTTCTGAGTGTCTATAGCAATAGATGAAAGAGAGCAGAGGTATTTAAGGTGCATAAAAGTCCCTGGAGTCCAGAAAGATGTCACTTCATCGCAACCTGGGTTATTTCCCATTTGCATGATGCTGGCCTTTTGAGCATCACAATGCAAATAGTCCGAGGCACTCATGCAAAAATGCAGACCATGCTCTCTCTGCCACACACATGCTCCCTCCGTCCCTTACAGACTTTATGATGTTCACTGTTCCCCCCACATGTGCTTTTTTTCCCCCCCCTCCCTCTCTCTTTTCCTCCCTTCCTTCCCGTTCTCCCCTCGCTCTCTGCCATCTTTTGTCCAGCATCTCTTCACGCTTGACCAGCCTTGCTGTGACTCTTGACTTCAAAGAGCTACTTCATTCATCAGTCACTCATCAGAAAGAGAGGGCCATTCAGCACTGCGCTAAAAGAGAGGGAGGGGACGAGGAATGAGTGTATAAAAAAAAGAAAAAAAAGAGTGTGCGTTGGGGGGCGGGGGGATAAGTGTATGAAAAGAGGGCACGAGAGAGAAAGGGGATCCGCTCTTGACCGCGGGAGACCTTGGGAGTCACAAAAGCAAAAAAAGGGGACATGCTCCCACACATCCACACACCCATGCAGAGTCCCTGTCAGCACTTAAACAAACTGTCTCACACTTGTTTTCCATCCTGTTGGTTGTGTGCAGATGCCTCGTGCACATTTCCTTCCATCGTTTTCTGTCAATCTCTGTTTTCTCTCTCTGTCTTTTTTGTCTCGTCATTCTTTTCATTTGAGCCAGCGGTGCAGAGGGGGCGTCGAGTCCCGTTCCTTCTGTAATCCCCTCACTGCACCTGGGTATTTTTTTTTTTTCTTCAAATCTTTTCTACACGACCGCTCGCCACTATTTCTAAATCTGTATTTTCTGTATTTTCACTCCATTCGTGTTCACTGACATTCTCCCTCTTTTTTTTTCCATTCCTCTGTATTTTGAGGTGGCTGGCAAGCTAGTTTTCAGGTCAGTGGGAATTGCTATTGCCTCCCCTCTCAGTTGGAGTCTGGCTCACACTCGACTGCATACAAACACAGTCGCACACACAGATATGCACACTTATTGTTCATCCTGCTCTTTTTTCCCTTTTATAACTGGTTTATATGGACATGTGGTTCTGTGGCCTTGTACACACTGTTTCTTAAGTTGTAAAGATTTCTTGTAGGTGCGCCAGGCGTCTTTCATCCACCTTCATGTCTTTTCATCATCCCGGCTTTTATTTGCGTTTCTCTCTCAAGTAATAAGTCACAACTGAAAGACTGTGACGCTCTGGGTGCCACAATCTGTTTTTGTGGTCGTTCACTCTGTATGGAGAAGCGATTTCTTTATGACTCACCTTGTTTGTGTGTGGGAATGTACCGTATGTATCTAAACTCTTACCGAAGTTAACCTTTCCTGCTCAACAAACAGGTTTTAATGTTTTTACAAGAGGTAATTATGGTCTTATGTAAGGATGCTAGTGACTGTTGAAGGACTTTTAAAAGTTTGAAAAGGCTTTTTGTTGTATAGAAAGCAAAAGTATATGCATACAGTGAACAGTAATGTCTTATTGTCATTATTATTATTATTATTATTTTTCGTGCACCCTGTAATTACTGTGTGCTGAGCGTAAGAGCCTAAAATAATATTTGTTAAGATATTTTTTTCAGTAGTTATTTGATCGACAATTCTCTTTAAATTAAGATGCCAAAATATTTATTTGATTTGAATATTTATTATTTTTTATTATTAATATATTTTTTTCCCATACAGCACAATTTAACTGTTTTTCTAAGGTAGGCACCCCTCACTATCTGGTGCTACTTGAGGTGTCACACTTTTTCTGATGGGAAGTTGCAAACAAGCTTGGTGGGAAAGGCCACAGTCAGTGTAAAAGATAGGTGTAGCATCCGTTACTGGTTTCTGAAGCGCTGTTTTGAAGCGTCAAGATGTTTCCGTTCGTATGTTGGGGTTCTGAAACCAGATCTGAGGAGCGAGCTGACGGTTATCCCGGATAATCTTCCTTTCTGAAACTGAGACTGAGTAAAAAAGTGGAGTAAATGTTATGATAGACTGAACCCACAAACTCGGCAAGGAATTGAATACATAGGTCAAAATAGCATTTTAAGTCCTTAAGTCCAGATAGCATTTTTTTTTTAAAGTGCAGGTGTATAATTTTTTTATACGTGTACAATGGCAATAAACGGCTATTCTATTCTAGTCTTAAACGAATTCTTAAACTAATTACACAAACTCCGGTCTTTACTTTTTTATAGTTCCTGTGGCAGAAACTGGGACTTTTGTGAAAGGTCGCACCAATAAGCTGAATTCATTCAACAAATTTTTATACAGTTTAGTTTTTTGTTAAACACTGTAATATATGATAACAGCGCCAAGAACTAGCATGACTCAGCAGTACTTTAGGCTAAATGTAACAATAAAGGCAGTTTTAGTAAAAGGAAGTCATAGTAACCCAGCATATAACTACTCATTACACAGTCCTGTAGATGCTAACCTGCTGGGAAGGAAACCTGCTGACGCTAGCCACACTATGCTAACTAGCATGACATTGTGTGCAGTTTTAAGCATAGTGGAAAGCATCACACATTTTTAATATAATTGAAATATATTTTAGTTCCGAAGGATTAATAGTTTCAAATAGGTGACAGTTTGTAGGAACAGTACTTAACCTCAGCCGTTCAGTGTGGCCTTTCTTTTAGACTGAATGGTTAGCCTTGCTTTTTTCTTTTTTTTTTTTCTTTTTTAAATCTTGTGTTCATATCTTGGGTGCACTATTATTGCAAACTACGTTCTTTATCTATATCATCTTAAATGTTTCACACAACTCACTCTAAGCAGTGATCCTCTTCCTGTTTCAGCTTGGCTGTTTGTTGCTACATTTAGCAACTTTGCAGACATTTCGTAGCTTTTTCCCCTTCTCCCGTCAACCAACTGCTGTTCAGCAACGAAGGTCCTTCTGCAGTCAAATCTCTTCTTCTGCCCCGTTCAGCAAGTTGGAGAGCAGCATGCACTGAGGAGAAGGAAAAAAGAAATTCAGCTGCTTTTGCATCATTTTACTGTCAACGTTTGAAGCCCAACAAACGATATTCGAGACAGCCCTAAGTGTAACTTATGTTTTTTGTTTATTTTTTTTGTACCAAATTTTATTTCCTTCAAAATATTATAACATCAAAGTCCTCCTCAAAAACATTTTACGTTCATTTTATCAAAGCTCATTCTTAGAAAAAGAAAAAACCTTTATTCTCGACTGAAGTGCTACATTGAGATAGATGCTTTAAAACAGCTTGTCGTTGCCTATAATAGTACGATAGGATATTTTTCATAGAAATGAAAGATTTCAGAGTTTTAGTATAATTGAATTCACTTCAAATGTACTTTTCTTAACGCCAAAAAGAGATTTTAATTGAGATTAGAGGCAAAAACGTGAAATTAGTAGATACACAGTGCTGTTCATGCCAAAGCAGCGCTTTCTGGCATTGTTTTAGCTCTGTTTGGTAGTAGTAACGATGCATTGGGCTGTGTTTTTAATATTCTACCATTCTTGTGTGTAAATAGGGACAAACAAAACATAAATTTGTAGCTTTAAGCAACACAGAAGCCCCCGTTAAAGGCATTCAACTAATTAACCGCCTGAACGAGCCTGGGAAGCTTCAAAAATATTGACATGTTGTTTTTGTCGCTGCATTTTAAAAAGTGAGGGAATGAAAGCAAAGAAGAGAAATTGCGCCCGCTGAGAATCCGTCAAAAAATTGGCAGGAGAGTTGACATGTCCGCAAACCGCAGTGTTTGGATTTTAAAAGTCAAATACCGTGTCCGTGTGCAGTCTTCATGAGCTGAACTTCACTCTAGCAGACACACACACAAGCTGCTGGGTGCTGCTCTGCACCAACGGCCACAAAAAGCCTGGAGAGAGCAGGTGTAGAGACGAACATGAGTCACAGGTCTTAATAAAGCAGAAAAGGTGCAGAATAGTTAATGAAACACCTAGTCATTTTCCCGTTTTTGTTACTCTCGCTGCCAGAGTGATAAAATGTGTGTTTCTGCTTTTGTGCACGTATATAAAAATATATCTGTATTTTTAAGTATTCATCTATATAAGTCTGCGTGTAAATTATGTACACAAACTCTGGCCCTATGGGGTTAGTCGGGCAAGTTCTTCTAAGCCTGGTAGCTGAGAAACAGACCTGCCAGGACATGCCGGCACACATGCACACTCTTGCTAAAACATTAAAACACCCATAGGAGAAAATGGATATGAAGGGAGAAAGAAGGAGAAAGAAGCTTAATAAAAGCGCCACGGTGAAGGAAATTGGAGGGGTGGGATAATTGTGTTTGAGTAGGCAAACAGAAAGAAAAGCCTGGGAGAGATGATGGAGGTTTTTCTTTTTAAAAAAAACAAAAAAAATGAAAAGAGAGAAACCGAAAGCAAGAAGGTGAGGGGAAATTATCTCATCGCCCCTCCTAACCTGATGGAATGTTAATCAGTGTAAAGAGGTCAGCCCTTGCGGCGTTTTGTGTGTCTGTGTGAGAGTGTGTGACGAGGTGAAAAGGTCAGACATGGGTGTACTGGCTCTTTGGAGCCTCATCTTAAAGTCCTTGAAGTGAACAACTTTACACAGGGGTCCGTTACGACTTTCTTCACAACACAGTCGCATCACAAATTATAGATAAACACCCGATGATGATCCATCAGTTTTGACAGATTTAGAAAAGTGGTCTCAGATATCTGTCGACTGTGTTTTTATCTATTAAATATTAAAAATCTATTGCACTTACCGTCTTTTCAGCTTCTCTTCCTTCAGTCACTGTTTTGTAAGTGCAGCCGTCAGCCTTTATGAGCAGCTTTTACCTGCCTGCTTTTTTTTTTTCGTTCCCAGAAAGGGAATTGTGCTGCCAGTGGGTTAGATCTACAGGTTGGACCCACAGGATTGTAGATCATTAAACAGCCACAGAGCCATAATGTGTCGTCCACAGAAAAGATTTAAAACATGTTGTGCATTTCCTCTTCTTATTAAAGAAGTCTGTGGAAGATTATTTCAGGGCAGCGATTGCCTTGGGGTGAGAGAAAAAAGGCTTTTGCAATATTGACAAAGACATCATAGATCCCCCCCCCCCCTCTGAATTGTGCACATTGGCGTTTCAACAAAGTGAATGAAAATTCCACTGCTTAAAAATAAACACAATGCATAAATAAAAATTGCAGCTGTGAGACTAAGATGCTTTTGTTGTAAATGAACTAAAGGATTTTCTCCTACATGAGTCGTTTTTTTCATGGGTAAAAAAATTCTTCACAGCAATAAATTAAGTTGTATAGGAAACTGCCTGAAATAGTCTTTGATGTAAAAAGAAAAAAAGGAAGGAAACAGTCTTGGATTGGTTAAAACGGCAGGAGATAGCATTGTACTAGCTGTACTACATATGATTTGTCCTATGAAGAAACCCATCGAGAGAGATTTGAAGATTGTATGTTCAGTTTTGCATTAAACGTAAGAAATAATCAGTATTTTATTTTAACCAGATTTTTTCTTAAATGTAAAGCTCTCGTATTTGTGTTGCAAATTATCTGTAGTAATTGTTCTTGTGTAAAAGATCCACTTTTAGTCTTCTCTCACTAACTTATTTGACACATTTTAAAGCAATTTGTGTGTTTCTTCAGTCGCTAATTCAATCTGGAGTAGCAGTTTGTGTCTGTATGTCTCAGCTGAGGTCATTTTTACAACTAAATCAGTCGAAGTAGCTGAGAGTGCTTTTCAGTTTAGTGGGTCGTATAAGAAATCGGGCCGTGTAATTTCACTTGGGAACAAAACAATCAGACCAGGAACTCGTTGAGAGGGCGTGCTGCTCGTCGACTCTAAAGAGATTCTGATCTTACTGGCGTCTAACTCTGTTACATAAACATGGAGTTGCATGGAAGAAATTGTAAGATTTCCAGAAAAGTGTTCATGACGGTTCAGTCGGTCCTTGTGTTGGGAAACTGAGAATTCAAATGAAATAGGATGACTCGTTTATTCGCAGTCTCATTTTGTAAATAGTGATGTGATCCTTTGTTGTACGTTTTGACCACATCAGGATACGTTTCTAAGGGGAATTTGGTAATGTAGTGTAGTGATCCACATCTGCAGCAGATGCTTCATGTTTGTTTAGCTGTTAAGGAAGTCCTCTCCAACTGGAGATTAATGACTAACAAAGAAACAAGGGCCATCGGGGGAAAAGCGTTTCCTTTTGGGTAGCATATACATCGGAATTAGTTTAATGTGAGTAACTGTACAAAGTCAAGGTGGTGACATGGATGTGATTAAACCTGATGAGGCAAGAAACACTGGTTTAGTTAAAGTGGTAAAAAGTAAATAGGGTAGTTCTTAAATAGTGCTTTTCTACTCTACTGGAGCACTCATAGCACTTTATACACACCTATTCATACAAGCCCGCTGTTCAAGCCTCAGTGCATTCTATACATTCACACACAGTCGTACTCCATTGAATGCATCAGTTTCGTACCCAAGGATACTTTGGCATGCTGACTGGAGCAGCCATGGATTGAACTACCAACCTTCCAGTTGGATGACCTGCTCTACCTTCAGAGCCCAATAAAGCTGAAAAGCAAAGCAAACTTTAATTTTTCCTCATAGTGTTTAGCTGCTTTATCCAACCTGTCACCAGTTTTGTGTTGAAAATGGATTTCATAGTGCAGGTTCCTTGCACATCTGCATTGGCTTCACTTTTCAAACCCAGAAGCTACGTCGATTTTTTATACACTCTACGCTTGTCACAGAAGGGAAAGCACAGATGTATTCATGATGGATCCATACCACATACAGGTAAGCCCTGTAGACGGATTCACTGTTATGGCTTACTGGGACACTTAACAGACCTGAGCCATCGTTAGTACCTGTGCTTTCCCCACTGTGACAAGTCGAACTATCTGCTGTGCTGCTAAAAAGGTCTATAATAGCGTACTAATAGCGTAGTAATACAAGGCATTACGCTAAAGTCGTCATTATTATCCTAGATGAGATCAGTCATTTTAGCTAAAGAGTCCACTTGCAGACACAGATGTAAAATAAAGAGCGTATTCAATCGGCAAGAGAGGAATAACAGGGAAACCGGGATGTATTTTACCAACTTTCTTTGCAAGGAGGATGGATTATAATGGGTGGCTGTGGCGGGAGTTACCTTATATAAGGTAGGAACTCTTTGTTCGGATAACTGGTGAATTAATGTTAGTCTGTTGATAGATACTTGCTAAACAGAGGTGCACATAAGAACATTAGCTCGTCTTTATTCTGCCAGTTCCCCAAATTATGCATCTAACACCAAATAGGCATCATAGGTGAAATTGATTTAATTCCCTGGGGTTCAGTAACTTTTTGTTGTTGTTGTTTGTTTGGCGTTCAAGTGCATTTTGCTGTCTGTCATGGAAATGGGAGAATGCTACCAGCACTTTTATTACTTTCCCTTTTACGGTGGATTTATTTTAATACATGTTTTTAGATAAGCTATTAGTGTGCCCAGAACTGTTGTTGTATAAATGATAGAAAATTTGGCTAAAACTATTAAAAAGAAAATAAGCCAAGATGGAACAGAAGATGAAGGTAATGCCTTATTAGCTCTTTGAATCCTCATGTCTCCGACTGTCACTGTATTGGGGTTACAGCATGTCGTTCATTCCCCGCTCTTGTACCCAGTGATCTTTGCGTGCGTTAGCGTGGTAGTAACGTGGCATCTCCATCCATTACTACATATGTATGACCACAGACACGAAGGCTGTCAGCTTCGCCACGCTTCGTTTTAATTAACTCAACTCTGAGGCGAAAGTGACTGTCGCGTGTTCGCATGAAGCAAGACGTTCGCATATGGTGTCTGACATGCTGCGGATATGTTGAAAGGAATGGGCGTCCTCTACATCCTGATCTTTCTCCCCTCTCTCTTGGTGTGTAATCACATTTCTATATGCTTATCTATCAGGTGATTTTCTCTATTTTTCTTTCTGTCTGTTCTTATCTTAACCGCTCACTCCATCATCTCTTCCTCTCGCCCTGCTCCTCTTCTCCCTCTTCCTTTCCTCAGAAGCCGACAGCTGCCATCAAGCTTATTTCAGGCACTGGCGCGCACACACACACACACACACACACACACACACACGCATCATCGCCTGCTCCCTCTTCTGTTTTCACACTTTCTCTCCATTTGTCACCATCTATCCTAATTTCGCCGTCCTTCTGTTTAACTCCATCTGAACATACCTGCTTGTGAGCGAGCGCCTGTGTCCGAGTTGGACCGTCTTCTGAAGCTTTGGCCAACGCCAGCAGAAGAACTGGAGGAAGACCAAAGTAAACTGGCTCCTCTGCTACTACTTCCTTCCTCCCTTCTACCTTCCTCCTCCTCACCACCCGCTTTTCTACCTGTCCATCTGGTTGTCAGCTCCAGGGAGGAGATTTCTCACCATGTTTGTGTGTTTGTCCCCCCAGCATCAGCCTCTTTGGGCACGCATCTCTCATTCATTTATAATGAGGTGTCAAGGCTTCCTGTCCCCGTGGCTGCACAGGCTCCCTGCTTTTGGCACACTCTAAGTCGTGTCTCTATGTCTACTTGTCCATCTCACTCTGTCTCTTTCCAATTTATACATCTGTCTACCTGTCGGTTTGCCGCCCTGCCTGTCACTCCTTTTGTCAAATAAATAGGTCACCCACCTATCAGTTTGTCCCTCCAACTGGCCTTCCTACCTGTCTATCTTTCTGTGCCGCTCTGCCGCTCGGGGTGTTCATTTTTTTCCTCACTTGTCAGCGTGTCAGATTAATTCTTCTGCATCCTATAAATGAGCCAAGGAGTGGCATTTTGAACTATTGATTTCAGACTGTGTGATTGCTATGGGGATTTTCTGTGGTTCACTCACTGTTGACACAGTGTCGCTGTGTTAGGACACTTTGTTCCACCTTTATGTCAGCACAAGTCATTATTTACCACTCTTTTGTTTTTTGTGTTTTTCTTCCATGGCTCCTCCTCCTCCTCCACGTGGCCTCTTCCTGAGCAGGTAAGACCTTTTCATCTGACCTCTCTTGTGTGTTTATGTAAATCAGATCAATTGTCACAAGACTCAAAGTTACATCGCGCATGTTTGCTAATCAAACAATTTGCACTGCCCTTGTGTCTTTACTCACTCACACACACACACATGATCTCTTGTCCCCGAGCACGCAGACACAGACCCACTTTGTTCTTCACACATGCATTTACAATGGCAGGTCACACTCACACACACAAGGTCCACGTGTGTTGATTTACTAAACTTGTTAAATGTTAACTCGACTTTGAAGTGCTGAAGGTCTTTGCGTCTGTGTTTGTTCTCCTTCGCGGTGTGTTTGTGCGTGCGCGTCATCCCCCTGTTGGGACGTTTCAGCTCTCCCAAATGGGATTGGCCCTTTTCCTTTCTTCCATTCACACAGCCTGTGGGACCCGTTTGTATTTGTGTGATTTCTTTATAAGTGTGAACATTGTGTAGTCTGCGCGCGTAAGTGTGCGCGCTGCTGTCTCATCACCTGCAGGATGTTGTTTTCCCTGAGCTGTCTCTTGTGATCTCTCTCGCCTCTGAAGCACCTCTCCTCTAATTTCCCATCGTTCTGTATTCTCCCCATTCTCTTTTCAGTTTTCTTTTTTTTCCCTCAGCCCTCCTCTTTCTCCGGTCCCTTATCTCTTCTTTGCAGCCAAACCCAGCCCAGAAACAGCACCTGTGCGGACCTCTGTGAGTGTGTGTGTGTGTGTGTGTGTGTTGCTCTGGTGCACTCTAGTGTAGTCGGCAAAGGTGTTTCTCCACGTTCCACCGCTCACCCGTCTCTTGTGTCCAATTCATTTTCTTTTGTCTCTCTCTCACTCTCTCCCCACCTTTCCCCTGGTCTTCAGTTTTACAACCAAAAGTCTAGCTGAGCACCTCACTTCAGAGTGTGTGTGTGTGTGCGTGTGCGTGTGTGTGCGTGTGTGTGTGTGTGCGTGTGTGTGTGTGTGCGTGTGTGTGTGTGTGTGTGTGTGTGTCTCCTTGGTCACTGGTGCATCAGGCAGCACTGCAGTATTTTCTTCTTTGGTGAGAAAAAAAAACACCAAGCTTTGCTTCATCCTTTTTTTTTTTTTTCCTTTTTTTTCTATTTCTCAGTTTTTGGGGTATTTTTTTATTTTTATAACTAACCAGAAGGCCAACAAAAACAGCCAAAACAAAGTAGCTTCCATCACCAATACGCCAGCCTGTAGAGTCTGTTGCTTCGCTCCCCGGGCTGGCAATCAGAACACAGGCTCAGAGATATTTAATTGTCTCGGCATGTGGAGTTTGTAAAAGAACAGTCGGTGATGGGAGCAGTGGAGACTTTTGGGGAGGGGGTGGTGGTGCTGGACTCTCCTCCGCTGATATTTGTCAGAAGCTGTTCTCTTTTTTTTTTTTCTCTCTGTTTCATTTTCTGTTATTTATTTTTTTTCCTTCTTGCCTTGTTCTGTACCTACTGTACGCCCGCAGGGAAGCAGAAGAAAGGATGACCCAGATAGGGGGTGGGGAGGAAAAGGATTGAGGAGGAACAGAGGCTGCGCTGAGGTAAAAAAGTGATATTGAGAGAAAAGAAAGGGGAGGGGTGTGA
The DNA here is from genome assembly GCF_013358895.1 of Oreochromis aureus. Classification (NCBI taxonomy): domain Eukaryota; kingdom Metazoa; phylum Chordata; class Actinopteri; order Cichliformes; family Cichlidae; genus Oreochromis; species Oreochromis aureus. The sequence goes on from NC_052960.1 coordinate 13,803,521, forward strand.
CAGTCGAGAAATTAACTGGCGACACCTGCTTCGTGTCATCGCTCCGTCGAAACGGGCGCTTTTATTCGTCTCCCTCGTCTCTCTCCTCAATCTGGTTTTATTTTTCTGTGTTTTCCACATTTCTTTTTTTTTTTTTTGTATTTCTGGCGCCCGTGAACCGAAAAGGCGAGGGAATAGGAGGGGACAGACAGGAACATGTCAAGCTGGGAGGGAGGGCGCGAGGCAGAAGTCCCGTGCGCATCTGTTTTTCAGTTCGTGTGTGTGCGTGGGCCTCAGCGTGTGTGTTCGCGAGCATGTCTGAGAGTGTGTGTGCGAGCTTTTGAAGAGTTACTCTCAAACAGCATTATTAACTCATCCGGGTTTTGCATGAGTCGCCTCCCATTCCCAGACAATGCGCTCACACACACACACACGCACACTGTCTCTCTCACACACATAGTGCAGTGAGTTTTGACAGCTCCCCAGGCTCCTATCCTGGAAAGGCGAGACAGGAGAGCAGTGGAGCATGATGGGATGGTAGAAGACCCGGACGTTCATCTCTGAGCCCCCCAGCCCAGTTAATACTTAATGTCCCAGCATGCACACAAACACACACACACACACACACTAAAATACCGGTATTTGTAGTACGTAGAGCTACAAAATCATAAACACACACACACATGCACACACACAAGACGTAGGCATGCTTTTACACACATACATAACCTCTCACATACGTGCACACAAACACACACAGGCTCACAGTATATAAAATATTCAAGACCCCATGAAATAATGATGACCATTGATGGAATGAAACTTGCTAATTTAACCGGGACTCTCTCCTCTCTCCTTTGTTCGAAGGACAACAGACAATAACTTGGGACCTGGATGCACACACGCACACACACCTTTACAGAGTTAATCACAGCAAGAGAGCTGAAGTGACAGGGCATGGGTACCACTGGGACAGTTTCTGAACCAAAGTGCGACGTCTGCGTGCGTGCACGATGGCGCACATGTTCACTCTGCTCATATCATAGTGGCTGCATGTGAATTTTACAGTGGTTTGATTGTTAAGTGTGTATACGTGGAGTGTGTAAGTAGGGCAGCTGTCCCTTTTCCTTTGGTGCAACAGCTTCAGCAGTGAGTGGGAAGTGCGACAGTATTGCTATAATGATTAATAATGCTGGCTGCTGTTTGTAGCATTGAGATAGAAGTTTGGTAATCAGTTAATTAAATCAGCTAATTAAATCAGTGTTTGGAGGCGAGCGTGTTTTTCACATTTTGCTTTTCTGAATGGTTGCAAACAGTGGGAGGGAGATGGAGGAGAAGCACAAACGGAGAGGAGGAGAATATGAGGGCCTGTTGAAAGCTGGACATCTTTGACGATAAGGGCATGGCGTGGTATGAGTGTGCGTCCAGGGCGGTCAGTCTGGAGGCGTGTGCGTTCATGCGCGCGCACAAGTGTCTTCACGTGTGTTTACCGAAGGGAGTTCATGAGCGCGTGTGGCCATGAGTATTTACAGCGTGTAAGTAAATACACTCGCTCATTCACATGTGGGTGTTTTTCAGAGAGCATTATTAGCTCATCTGGATTTCGCTCTACTCTGTGTGTTTAACTTAAACAGTTTCCAACAGCAACAACTTCACATTCACCGAGAGGCAAATTATAAGCGTGTGTGCACGGTGCACATTTTCCACTGATGTCAGCATTTGGACGCGGAGTCACCTTATAGTGAAAGTTGTTACAATGAAATGCTTTCCCTTATAACAACCTCCGTTTACGCGGTGTTACCTGCCACCAATTGTGCTCTTTTTCTGGGTTAAGCTGTCAGATAACGGCAGAGGTGAAATGAAATGTTTCCTCTTATATTCATGAATTCTAATTTAGACAGTTGCTTGAGCAGCGGCGCGATTTGAATCACAGTAAACTTCACATTTGCGACTACATTCAAAACACAGTTAAGAGCTTTACAAAACAGTGAGGAAGGGAAGCCATTAAGAATAATAGCATAATGAGATGGAACTGCTTGACGCGAATTAAAAGCACGACTGCGGGAAAATAATATGCAAGGACGCAGCCGGAATCAGACTGAAACAAAATAATGTGGAAGCGCGCCTCGAAGAGTACAAAATGGTCCCGAAGTTGGGGTTGATTTTCTTTGCCTCAGCTCCTCAGGCTCTGTGCTTAAAGGCCTCAGAGCCCACTCCACACCCAGGCCCCCACCGTTTATTGCTTGGTGCAGTGCCTGCAACCTGCAGCACATAAAAGCTAAGATAGAATTTGTGTCAGCACTGCTCTGTGATTCTAGTCGTGGTGACGCTGGGGTGTTTGATGTTGCAGAGAAGAGGAGGAAGCATTTGTTTGAGCCTCACGCTGTTGGTGCATACGTGACTGTTGGGGATAGTTTGGTACACCAATGTGGACGATCCCCTACCGCCCAGCAGATTGACACCCCAGATCTCTGTTTGTGGCGCCCTTTAATCTGTCTCCTGCGTCTTACCATAATCCCTCCCCTGCCAACCTGCGCTGACAGGTGGAGGTTGCGTTGGGGTGTCCTTGACCTCCACTGCATGGTGGGTTGGCGAGGGACTGGATTAGACCAGATCAGGCCCTGCTCTCTCTGTGCTTACGTGTTTCTGGGAGCCGGAAAGAGCTACAGGTAGCAGAAAGGCTTTTGGGGGATTTTTATTTTTCCAACAGCGAGTGCAATGAATCTCAGTTGAGTCAATATCTACTGTAGTATATTTTGCTGCAGCAAATGTTAACACTGTTAAGGGATAAATGCTGAACTGAGTTTTATCCCGCGTATCAGTCGGTGTGTTGCTTATTTTTTCCCAAACTCTTTCAGCGAGAAGTGAAAATCTGGCAGTTAATAATCGACTGTAAGTAACAGGGGTGGGAATCAGTCAGTCAAGATCGGTATCAAGGTACATTCCCACAAATGATCACAGTACAAGCACCACTACAAATACCAGTTTCCATGCCATGTTCTTCCAATAATAACAATGTGACACATAAAAAGTAACAACAAAAAACAGAACCTATTGGTGTTTAGGCCCTAATAACACATGAGAACACAATAAATAGCAGGCTGGCTGTAATGAACATAAAAGATATGTTCATCTAGGAGGTGATACTCAAGTAAAAGAAAGGCGTTCCAGTCCTTGTTAAAGTGTTCAAATAACTCTATGAGGACATCTGTAATGGCAAAACATGAATCTAATGCTTTGTAAGATCCTATCATGATCTTTTAAGACTGTTTCCTGGCAGAGGTTCTGTCTTCCTGTCAGTTTCAGTCTGCTGACAGTAAGCAGAGTAATGTAATGCAGCAGTCGTCCAGGCCAGGCTCGCTGGAATAACCCAGCGCAGGTAAAAGCAAATTAAAACGTCATGTTTGCTCTCACCGACCACCTCGCTGAGACAAATCCGCGTAAGCTGTTTTTTATACTATATGAAAGTGAATGGCGGCTAACCGTTTCTCCTTTAAGGTGAGAAAATGAGCCCATATTTCATTTATGCTGACTGTGTTTATATGCTAGCAGAGACGAGATGGGGGGAACATGGTGGTGATTTGCTAAACACCAGCATTATCCTTGCTTGGAAAGCCCTGCGGGTCAGAATAGATAAATCCGCAAGGCTCAGGTTTTATCTGTGGAGGCAGACTCACTCATATCGAGTGGTTCGTGTTGATGCTGAATAGAAGAGACAACAAAACTGATAAATGGAATAACAAATCTATAAACGGAGGATAATGTGGCAAACATTTTTTTTTTTCTTTTTTTAACAACACTGCAGCTTTTCATAGAAAATTCCTGTCCTGCCCAACATGAAATTTGATTAGCTGTCCCAGCTGAATGCTGAAAGGATGACCAGTGGAGCACAGAGAGGAAGCCAACAAATTCCTTTATATACGTTTGGGAGTGTTGCTACGGGGAGGGACGCGGATAAAATAATAAACAACACATTATTACACCATCTTAGACTTCTCTGTCAATTAAGAGTCTACGGGGATGTTTGTTCGAAGTTACTTGTGTGGAAGAGGAGAAAATGAGTCTGCACATGATGCACAGGAGCAAACCTGCTTTTCATTTTCTGTTTGAAAGCATTCAGCCACAATAGGACACAAGCCTCCCCCCCCCTTCTTACAGATGTAAGTAATAACCGTCATTTTCATCGTCAAATAATCGAGCCGGTTGTTTCCTCCAACAGTAAAACTTTGGAGCTGTAAATGTGAGAAAAATCCATAGCAATTTACTCAAATTCTAGATATTTAGGCCTTGCGTCATCTGAAAGTCCTAAACCAAAACGATTAATGAACAGAGAAAAGAAAATAATGATTTTTTTTTATGATAATCTAGTAGCTAATGTGTGCATAATGCTGAATGTGTAAAGTAATGGTTAATAAATTAATTGCCTAATAGTTTGAGGTTGCGGGCTAATGAGAGAGGTTTGCACTGGCTCATCAGTTATATCTGTATGCTAGCTAGGGCCCTTATTTTCCCAGTCTTTACACACTAAACGTGAATCCAAAACACAGAGGAGATTAATAAATCCTGCCCTGTCCTATACAGAGGCTATCCAGCAAAGCATAAATGCCCACTCACATAATAAATGGGAAGACTGTCCTCCAGCTGGAAGGTCTGAATCCATATTCCCCCGGGAAAGCAAGCAGCGATGTGGCTGGGGTGTCCTTGTGTGAAGCACTTTCAGACCCTCCAGGTACCTGTTGGTATCACACATCACAACATTTCTGTGTTAAGGCCGTACCTGGCAGCCCCTCCGTTGCCCCTGGAGAATTGTGAATACCCTAATAATCACATAATGGATGCTGGTGGCTTAAAGGCTCCAGGCTGCGTGATAGTTTTGAGCTTTTTAAAATGTTTCCTGCAGGGGTGATTAGCAATGTGGCCATCCAGTGTAGCCAAGCGAGCCGGAATTCTCAGACGAAATGTCTGCTGCTAGAGTCGAGGTGTCCTTGCAGCTCGGTGATTGATTCGAATTTGAATTATGTTGCTCTCTTCCATTTCCCAACAGAGGCCTTGCTGACATCAGCTCCCCATTAATGAAGCAAAAAAACGTCTCGCCAAAATGAATCTCAGAGCAGCTATTTCCTCTCGCCACACTGTTTTTTTTCCCCTTAAATACTCTTCAATAATTTTTTTTCTTTCTAGGACAAGATAAGAATTTAATTTATTTAGTTTAATTCCAATTAGGTAGATTTTTGGGGGCTCGAAAGAGGCCTTAACACTTCTGCACATTTCCCAACACAGGGTCATATCAGAGCGCAGCTGTCCGGCCCAGTCAGGCATAAACTGGTCTTCGGCCTGCCAGCTTCCTATTGCAAAGTCCATGTGATGTTCTGTTGTGCTGATGTGCAAATCGGCAGATATTCCAGTGGATTTACCGCTTGCGAGTAGGCGTCATGTGTGTTCCCTCCTGCACCAGCAGTGTGGGCAGCACTATTTCTTGCTGTGTGCTATATGTGAGAATAGAAACGGACAGAAATATCCCATCCCGATACTCTTGAAATTGTTCCAAGTTCATGTGTGAACATGTCTAAACTGGAATACATCATATTAGGTCTCTTTGTTTTTTTTGTTGGGGTTTTTTTTCTGTCCCCCAAACTGGGAAAAACAAAACACTGAATCCTGCCTTGAAAATTGAGTCTGAGGCTTTTTATTGCGTAGGTGATTGAAATCCCGTTTGATCGATTACAATAATCACCACCGAAGCCATTTGGAGCCGAAAAGGTGCTTTTACATCACAGTCACCCATCTATTTTTCCAGCTGACCCCTTTCCACTACAGGCCTAGTTCCAGTCAGATGGGTATGGATCTGTTGTCAATGGCAGCCTGTAGTTTTCTGCCTGTGGTCACTTCTTCTTATCCCCGCAGTCAGACTGTCCACCACGCGTACTTCGTGCGCTCACGTGTGACTTTTCGAGGAACAATCGATTCAATCACTTTGAGATTTTCTCAGAATGTGAAGACTTCACACTATGTGAGTATTGATGTGATTTGAGTGACAAAGAAAAGTTTTCAGCAGCACAGCTTGTTTTTGCAATTGATTAGAAAGATTTGTTGTTGTGGTGTTTTTTAAGCCTTAGTTTGATATTTTATTTTGCCTTGACAGTGACCGTGCAAATGGAGCCTTAACTCAGTTGTGTCTCTATTAAATCTCACATGAAATAAAGTCACAGTCATAACTACCATCTGTACTTCTTGGTAATATATTAGAAGATCTCTTAGCTGTGAGCAGTCGGCGAACAACACTAAAAGTTGGCAGCAGTTGATAAAGCCGGAGTTTTGTACTAGGGTATTAAAAAATAAAAAAAACATGCTTGAAATAGTCTCAGAAATATCTAAAGGTTGCCCACTTTTTAACCATATTAGTGTATGTATTTTTGAACTGCTGCTGTATATTCCGTGCACCATGAAGTTGATTTGCTCATTTGGAAGTTGAAACGAAATTAGATTTTACTTTACCCGTATCACAAGGAAGTCATAAGCAGACAGTCTTCCCCGTTGTCATTGGATAGGTGCTGATTTTTCTATCCGCGCTGGTTTCAAATTTCACCGACATTATTTTCAAAGACAAAATACACCTTCGGGTCGCTTTTTTCCCCCTTTTTTCCCTCAGTAGCTGCTTCCTTAACCTAAAATGTTTGCATTCCTGCAAATGTCAGTGTGTCAAGCTTCAAAATAATAGAGCACGCTGTGATGTGGTACTGTTTGATATAAGATACAGCTGCGAGTTTGTTTTTTGTGAACAGCTGTGAATGCCTGTGATGTATATGTCTTTAACTTCTTTACAGATCTTTTTTTATGTTCTTTATACTGCTGCCAGGAGCTGATTGAACATGGGAGGAGAATAGGAAGGGGGGGTGAGATTAGAAACCTACAGTAGAATTGTAATTCTCTTCATCTAATGGCCTACAGTAGAGTCAGAGTAATGTGAAAAGGATTAAAGCTGGGATGAATGCACGAGAGGAGGGAGAGAGCCTGAGATTACAATGAGAGCTTTGTTTCTCCAACTATCGAGCTGAGGTTCCTGTAAGGATCCATTATTCTTGCTTTAATGCTGCTGTCTCAATGAAAAGTAGTCGGCGGCGATGCATTGTTTCAACAGCAATGGGGATATCACTGCAGTGCTATTCAGCATAATTTAACCCCCCGCTCGTCCTAGCCCACACCCCTAAGTTACTTCCCGCCTGCTTCGTTGTGACTCTGTGCAATTACCTGCGGTGCTAAATCACAGCTTGACAGCAGTGGCTAAATATGGAGCTTCATGCCCACCTTCACCTTATCAAACTTTCAGTGCTTTGCCAAGCAGGATCCTATCCAAGAGGGATGGAGGCCCCTGATAAACGTCCCGGTTACCCTGGACGACGAAAGTCCTGGGTACCGTTTATCAGTTATATGGGCTGGTTGTCAAGGAGCAGATTGTCAGAGAACAAGGAAGTCGGCGACAATTAGAAGATGGGTGATTTATGACACCTGATTTTAAAAAAAGAAAGAAAAAAAAAACAGCCGCTGTAGCGTTCGGTGTGTGTGTAGGCGTGAGCGGCGCAATCCTCAGCCGTGCGTGCTTGTGTGTGGATGCAGTTGGGCGCGTTGATATGTCAAAGAGTGACAGATATTCCAAGCTTGGAGCTTGCAACATCATTTCCCATTGCTCCTCTCGGCACAGATGTTCGTCTGCGCACACCCTGTCTCACACACACACACACACGCACCCCGCTGCACACATACACACGCATTATGGGCAGCTCACTGCATGCATCCCAGCTCCAGCTGTTCCAGCAGTTAGTGGGACATGGTAGATGCCTCTATTAGAGAGCCGCAAATCCCTGCAGAGGTGGAGAAAAGAGATGGAGTGAGCGATGGATAAGAAATGAGCAGAGAGGGATGAACAATGACCCCGGTGCTGCAGGGAGGGAGGGCGGGATCGCGCTCTGGCTCTGGCAAATCTCACAGCAGACATTCTGGACATTTCTGGATCCAGCTTCAGGGAACTTTGTGGAAGTGGAGGGAGAGAGGTACACACAGCAGGGGTGTGTGGGGGCTTTGGGAAGAGGTCTTGGAGCGGCTGATGAATGCTAGTGGAATGCTCCAGGAATGTGGGATGAGGCTTTTTAGGGGCGGCCTGCTTAGCGGAGGCAGATGTGGCCTCGGGGGAAATCACAGGATCATCATTCCATCACTGCTTACCTTTTTTTCTGAACGCACGTGTGTCAGACACTTCCACACACAGACACACATTCCAGTGGAAAGGGGAAAGTTTAAGGGATAACTTAACCCCCAGCTGTGGAGCTCGCTTGCCTCCAACCCTTACAGATGGTTTTATTTACTTTTTACAAGGATTTATGTTTGTGAATTTGACGCTCCTGCCAGCTGCTGCTTGTACACGGGAGGTTAAATGCTACAAAATAAAGTACAGGGTTGGTAGAATCCCTCTGCTACAGCAGCATCTCTCTGGTACGCCGAACCGTGTCTGACCTCTACAGAAGTCTATATTTTACTCCTCCAATCCCTCCTGTTTCGTTCTTATCCCTCTGTCCTGTCACCGCTCTCCCGGGGACAGGTTGTGAAAGCTCCGGATCACCGTCCAAAGCATTGTGTAGGTAGATCGGCCTCGCTGTTAGGCGAGACAACACGGTGCAGGCCAGACGAACATACTTATCCAGCGGGCTTTTGGAGTGATTAGTTTTCCCTGTGTGCCTTGAGGTCGATCTTTTTTCAGCAGTTGGTAATGTTTCCTGTTAGTCTGGGATGAACCAATGTGGGCGGATTAACAGATAATAGGCAGTGGGAAGACACGGGAAAAAGACATGGTGAGCTTTCAGCGTGGTGACCCAGTGTGGGAGGTATGCAGGCAGACTCTGATAAGGGCCAGACTGCTAACTGTTTCCTCCAGTTCCTACTGAATGCTAATCAGGAGCAACAGAAGACAAGATTGGCTAGTTTTTCCTATTTTCCTCTATTGAGCGTCTGCTGCTTCCCTCCCTATCATCTCTTGTCCTCTCCTCTCATTCTGTGTTCCTCTCGTCTCTTTCGCTTTTCACCGTCGCAGGCTGAGCAGGGATAGCAGTTACAAGGCTTTGCAGATTTAGCATGAAAATGAGGGAAAGCACTTGGCTCGTCAGTGCAGACGTGTGTGTTTAGTGCTCAGTTGACTCACCATATGGAGGAGCTTTATTTGCATAGTATATTGTTCCCTTGGCACATGGTCTCTTGCGAGTTTTAATATACTCTCTTGTAACCAGCACATTAACATGGAATCACTAACCGGGACCCCCAGTCGCCTAGTCTGGCTTCTGATTTTTCCTCGTTCCACTTCCCAACACCGTCACCACAGCATCTGATCCAAGGATTTGTTTGGGATTCTCTTGGATTCACCCTGATTCTCCCCTTTATCAGTGCGCTCGTGTGCTCGTCTCTACATGTTTCTTCTGGCTGGGCACATGAGGATAATTACATATCAGCCTCCCACACAGTCTTTAATATCTTTCCAACAAGACAAAATCTCGCATTGTTCGTATTGGTGAGGGTAGGATGTGCTGCCGCACATTGGCGCACACACTTTCACACACTGATACTATTACTGTTATGTAGACATTCCATTGACTAATATCCGCTCCAAAACACAGGACATAGCTGTTATGAATAAATGCCCAACCCGCTGTACGGTGCAGTCTGCAGCTTTTTTTTCCCACATAGATCTGGCCAACTGAATGCTTGTGACTCCTATTTACTGTCATGGTCCTAAATTTTTAGTAGGTAGCTTGATGAGTTTGGTGTTATTACAACATAAAAAAGGACCCTCATAAATAGGGTTGCAGACTCAGGGTTAGCTGATGGATTGGTTGGTTAATACGCACTAATCCAACTCAATACTTATTAGTGAGACAATCAGTGGTGTTACTTTTATATGGTGAAAAGCACAACATCAACAGCTTTTCAAAAACACCCCCGTGCTTTTGGTAACTTTGAGCTCACCCAACCTAATGGAGACCGCTGGGTCTAACTTATTTAATGCTTACTCTGAGTTGGCTCCAAACTAAGTGGCACCATGTCAAACGAGTCAACAGAGTGGCTGTGTTTTGTTAAAGTGGATTGCGAAGAAGCTGAGTGGAAACTCTGTGAGCAGCACTTTTCATATAGCAGCAAAAATGATTGCTGTGCGTTATCTGAAACAAAGGGGGCTAACTGGTCTGCGTTATGATATCTCTTGTGTTCAAAGGCTGTGATCACACGCGTCCAGCACCTGAACATGTGCACCCAGCCACAGTTTTACAGGCTTCTGTTAACATGAAGCTGGATGTGAAGCCTTCTCTCTCATCAAAACAGGAAACGGTATCACAATAGGAATTTAAATTGCAGGATTCAATAGATCATGTGTGTTGTTGTTTAGTTTTTTGAGTTTGGGAAAGTCCACACCGGTTGCCGCCCCCCCAAAATCTGTTCAATATAAAGTTGCTTTCGGCCGCTCCCTTAATCACCAAAGAAAAGGAAAGAAAAAATAGCTCCGCATGTTTTTCATTTGGCAGAGTTTATGCCGGATGCCTTTCCTGGCACCACCCGAATAAAAAATATTATGGCAAACAGGTAGCATGAGCTTATAGAGCTGTGGCTTTTATGTTATAATGTTTTTATAAAAATATGCATGCAGAATTATTATTTTTTCCCCCCCCTTGTTGACGGTGAGGGGTTAAAGAGTGTGATTTGAGACAATCAAGATTTCCTTTTGCTGATTTCAGACCTGCTCACGATAAGCTACAAACAACATTGTTTTTGGTTCACATGAGACTAAATGGTCTTTCATGGTCTTCCAGTTTTTACTCTCATTAAACATGTTACACCCTTTACCCAAACTCTCTATTCATCTGGGTTTTTGTTCTTTTATTTCTGTATGAGGACTCGTCCCATTGCATGACCATTAAAGGAGATATTTATTCACTCCATTTTCATTTTTCTTGCCTCTCTAAAGGGAGCACTCCAGCTTTGACCCTTGGCCTTTGTTTACTTTCATTTTGGAGGATAGAATAAACCCGTCAGCTGTGATGTATATTTTTTCCATCAGCCTTTCACTTGTTGTTTTTCCATGTCATTCGTCTTCCATTGGAAGAAAATCCCAAAGCATGTGGTTGATTCGTGCTGGGAGAACAGCAGCCTTATGCCACTTTGGTTATATAAAGTAAATGAATAGATTTTTATGCCAAATCCAACCAGGTGGCACAAATTCTGAAAGGCGCTGTTGATACCAAAACAGGTCTCTGGGTTTTATATTAATTTAGCACACTTTTTTCTTTTTTTTTTAAGTGGAAAAAATTCCAAATACCAACATTTACAATTGTCCTGCTTTTGAATTCTGACTAAATAATTCCGGGTAGGGTCCTCAGCTGAATGCGTAATAGTTGCTGACAACATGAATGGTTATTTAAGCTGACACACACACACATATGCACACACACACTGCATGTACCCTGTCCTCTGCTGTGTTGAATGTCGGGGTGTTGATGCTTGGTAAGTTTCTATCCCAGTTGGTTGGCGAGGAGTGTTGCCAGGATAGCAGCTGCTCCAACTCCACATTCCCCTGCATGTGATCCGAGATTGGAAACTCAGGGGAGCGTCTGACTCGGACAGACACACACGCGCACACGGTGAAAAACACATGTACTTAGAGCCACACATGCACAGCTTAGAATCACATAGACACATATGCAGGGTGAAGGCTGAAGAGCTAGAGAGGCTAGATGTCACGGGCCTTATAATAGAGGGATGCCCCCTTAAGCTGCTTCACAGCAGAGCCCAGAAAATCAAACTGTCATATCAATGAGCAGCTCAACTCCCCCCCCCACCACAAAAAAAAACTCCCCTCTACACTTCACTTTTCTTTTTCAGTCTCTCTTCTATCTCTCTGCCTCCCTCTTTCCATGCTGAGAAGCAGGTTTGAAGTTTTGTGGAGGACGGAGCGGGCTTTTCAATTATTTTCGGTGTCATTCGTAATGGTATAAGACGGATAGAGGAAGAGGGAGTCGAGAGAAAAAAGGGGAGACGGAGCTGAGAGCAGAAGAGAACATGGGCGCTGGCAGAGCAGAGCTGTTTGTGGCAGGCTAAATGGAGATCTAATTCAATTTTAGCTATGACCAAAGGCCAGGTTCCTTTACTAAAAGCCTGCTTGCATCAAATGCAAACACAACATCTGTTTTTTCTTTTTCCTAAATCCTTTTCTTCCTTTTAACCCAAGACGGAGACATCAAAAGGGCATGGACTTTCATCCCTCTTCAGTCTTACATCTTATCTTCTTTTGCCTTTTCTAATTCCTGTTTAAAGGTTACTTCATAACAGCATTTCCAGGTCTTTCCAGCTGCCCTCTGTGTTGGGTTTTGTGCAGAATTAACAGCCTTTTGAATCTCTGAATGCACAGTCAATATGCACCCAACAGATGGTGCCTGGCTCCACTGCTTTTCCTCTTCCTTCTTGTTTTTTTCCTCTCCACTAGCTAGGAACAATTTGCTGCTCGGTGTACGTTAGCTGCATGTTGCTCTGCATTTGTTTATTCTGCTCTCTTTCTCTTTGTCGCAGATGTAGCCTGAAATCACGTCTGTCACACTGGCCTTAATCTCACTGATAGCAGCTGCCAGTTGATTGTGTGTGCGTGTGTGTGTGAGGAGTACAAACGTGTATGTGTTTGCGTGATCTTGTGTGAAGAATTAAATAAGCAGTTAAAATCCCCCTTAACGCTCTGGTCACTTGAATGTGTAACTGTGTATTTAAAGCTGTTGGTCAGTGGATAATTAAAGGAATAAACTGATGTTGTGAAAAGCTTTACTCGCTGTCTTGATTCAAGTTTCACTAGAAAACTTCTGTCTCATCTGAACAGCAGAGCACTAATGCAATGAAATAAGAAAAAATATATATATCATAATGTGCAAAAGTCTTGAGTCACCCCTCATTTCTTTAGATTTTACCGAAATGATGAACCTGCAAAAATAAATTGAAATGCAGTATATAAGGCAAAAATAGAGTGAACTCAGTCTAAATAAAATTTAGATCCTGGCTACGGTGGCCGCTGTAGAACAAACAACTCAGTCTAGAAGCTCACTTCTGACCAGTGACGGTGATACTGAGGTGACTTGTAGGAGATATCCTGAACTTTTCTGTTATTAAGTGCTGGTGTTTTTATTGTTGTTAGCTGGTTTTAGTGAAACTTTCTTTAACGTGGGTTGTTGGACTCGGACATTTAACAATTTGAGAATGTGATCAAACTGTTTATCAGAGAGAAAGTTTGATTTTTACACTCGAGCTTAACATTAGCTGCAATAAAATTAGTCTCTAACCAGCTGTTGTTGTTTAGCTGGCCTGCTGTCAGCCATGGAGACAGGAGGGCCGCATATCTAATCTGACAATAAGTAACTGTGACGATATCAGGAATAAATAAGCATGTTTATGCACAGCTTTGTGTGTTAGAGCCCCGACTTCAGTTTAGGAGGTGAAGTTTGAGGTGAGGAGGACGATGATGACGTTTTTAATCCACATTCTAGTCATGTTTTGTCTTTCCTGATGATTAACGTAGATCTGATTCACACTAATCGGTTTATATTTATGAGTACAACATTCTTTTTTTTCTATTAAAGTACCTGAAAAACCTTTAAGTAGTCTTCAGGAATAGTTCTCCAGGCATCCTGTAAGCCATTCAGAGCTCTTCTTTGGATGTTGGCTGCCTTTTCTTCCATTTTCTGTCAAGATGATCCCACACTGCTTCAATAATGTTGATGTCTGGGCTCTAGGGAGGCCAATTCATGACTGATGTATTTTTCTATTCAGGTGCGCTTTTACTTCACTGGCAGTGTATTTGGGATTATTATCATGCTGAAAAATGAAGCCAGTGGCAATCAGATTGTTTCCACATGGTATTGCATGGTGGATTGAAGTCTGACTGTACTTTTCTGCGTTTATAATTAAGTTCCTCAACAGCACTATTGCAGCCGTTAGGTGAACTCGGCCTCTAAAAGCTGTACAGTGCTGCACCAAAAACCTCCTTAAGATTGATTTGGTCAACTGTTAATTGCTGGAGTCACAGAGTGCTAGTGAAACTATTGAATGTGAATTGTAAACTAAAAGAGAGACTATTCACCTTTAAAGTAAAGGTCTTGCCTTTTGTAACATGTTGGTTGCTGTGGCAAGGCACGACCTTTACTTTGAAATTCTCCAATTTCACCTGGTGATAACCAGCAACCACCTGCAAACCAGTCGGGGAATACATTTTTTCCTAGTAACAGGTAGTTGCCATTGGTCACTGACCAATCTCCTAATCTCTAGGCTTGTGTGGCTCATGGACCTTACCCTTTCCCCTGTAATGCTCTGTTCTAATAGGAAAATAAGGCTAAGCTCCAAAGTCAGATGTGGCTTTGGTCACTTTAAATAAATTTGCCTATTAGTGTCTCTAAAGCTCAAACATCTAATCGTTTTTGTTTAATCAACACAAAAATTGTGAGCAAAAAGTGTGAAAGCCACAAATTGTAATTTTACATGATTGTTTGCCTAAATATTTTTAGACCGTGACAGGTCTTTCCACAGTCTTTCCCATTTTACATAATTTCTCTTGTTTACCTTTCACAGGCTGTTTTTGATAGAGGATTTTTAGCAGACTATAATGCAGTTAGTGTAATAGGGTTATTGTGGGGTTATTTCAAGTAGTGTTTATACCACTTAAGCGGACGAGTCATAACATGTTAATTGGCAAGCTTGTAGGCAGATTTAATGACTTTCAGACAAGGGAGGACTTGCTGGGGTTTTTTGTTTTGCTTTTTTTTTTTTAAAAAAATAAAAAATTAAGGCCTCTTAAAGCTACCAGGCTGTTAGCCATAACTATACATCAGCTTCTCATTTAACTTGCACCCCAAAATGTCAAACTGCTCTTTTAGGAATAGATTGACCCTTATTGAAGAGATTGAAGGTAAGGAGGGAGGGAAGGCGAGGAGGAAGGATGCTATAGCCTCACAGCTTATTCGAGACAAAGCTGGAGCTGTGAGCTTGAGTTATGTTACTAGACAATAGTTGTCTTTCACCCAAACGCACAAACACTTACACAGACACACACAGCACAGGCATTCTGTGCTGTGTGTTGCGCCTGTGCTGTTGTTGCGCCTGTTGCACAATATTTGGCTCTTATTATTTTGCTATGCCCCCTTCTTCCTGTTCTCCTGCCTCTGCTGACCATCTCTGATTGTAATTTCCTTGGCTGCTTGTTTTTGCCCAACTGATTGGAGGGTGTGTTTTTGTATGTGTGCGTGTCTTGTGTGTTTGGACTTGCCCTGTCACATGTATATAGCCTGTATCGTATGATTGCGCATGATAACAAAGGCTCATTTTAGCTGTGAAATCCCTCTGACATTGTGTCTCCAAGTTGTGGCTGCATAATGAGAGAGTGTATGGGGACAAAATCTAGGGAATACCACCTTTATTCTTTAATTCCCTGGAATTTTCTTTCCCAATTTCTTCCACGCCTTGTTCATGCCATTCCCTCCCTCCAGGCACTGCTCATTAGCCCCATGGCCCTCTCTAAACAGGTGGGGCATGTTTGGCACAGCCCTCCGACATGCAGTCAGGCTTAATTGGGCTTAGAGGACCCCTTAACCACACACACACACACACACACACACACACACACACACACACACACACACACACACACACACACACACACACACACACACACACACACACACACACACACACACACACACACACATATGCATCACTCATATTCACCCCTCCTCTTCCTCCCTTCACACTTTTCTCTCCATTCTTAAAGAACCAATTGTCCCCGTCCTATTCCCCAGGGTGAGGT
The DNA here is from genome assembly GCF_013358895.1 of Oreochromis aureus. Taxonomy (NCBI): domain Eukaryota; kingdom Metazoa; phylum Chordata; class Actinopteri; order Cichliformes; family Cichlidae; genus Oreochromis; species Oreochromis aureus. The sequence continues at coordinate 13,819,365 of NC_052960.1, forward strand.
TGCGGTTCCTAGGCCGGACCGCGTAAATCCAGCCTCAGGCTTGTCTCCAGGCCTGGGTGACTCACTGACTGACTGCCCCCACATCTCCCTTCTCCCCGTTTTCAGTCAAAAAGATAATAACTACTACCAATACAAGCTCCATTGACATGCAGGAATATATTCCAAATTCACTGGGCTCTCCTGGCCTTTGGCTCCTAAAAGTCTCCCTGCTCACTTTTTTCCTTCCTAACTCCACCTAGTCTTTACCTCTACACTACCTCTTTTTCCTGACTTGTCTTTCTTTCCATCCCTGACTCGGTTCTAAGTAAACTCTTTGTCTTACTGCCTGAGAATTTATTTATTTATTTATATATATGTTTTTTACCTGAAGAGGATTTTTTTTATGCCTTTCTCACTTTTACTTTCAAGGATACTGAGATGTATCCTCATGTGACTGCAGTTTTTTTTTTTGTTTTGTCTTTGTGCTGCATCTATGCTCAACTTTCCGGGTAATCGTGAAGCATCAGCGTGCCTATCTATGTCTGCGTAATTACACCCGCATCAGGCTGCTCTTTTAAAAATTTATTTATTTTTTTTATCGTTCTCGGGCAAATGCTTGACACTACCTTAAAAGGATGTTTACTTCAAACGAAAGAAAAATCCCAGTCTGGCTTTTTTGCCTCCTCGCCTTTTTTTGTCTCTCGGTAACGAACACACAAGCGTATACTATCCACCGCTGCTACTGGCTCAGCAATATCTCATTATCCTGTTTATTCACACAGCTGAATGCCTACTTTCTCCACACGCGCATGCATATATACAGATGTAGCGCTGGAGCCGAGAAGTAAAGAGAGCGCTGTGGTGTGTCTGCGCGTGGAAAGGGTTGCGCAAGGCAGGTGGGGAGGTTTGAATGTTAACTGCCTTATCACTCCAATTTCACACTCTCGCCTCCAGTCACGCACGCACACCCAAACACAATGCACGCACACAGAAAACACCCTGTTGCCTGCAGTCTCGTATGTGGCGACTGATTAACGGGCAAACAGGGGGGTCTCTCTCTCTCTGTCTCACACACATGCATACACGCACACACATAAAGTGCACACACTAATCCCAGCCAGAGGGGAGGTTTTTGTGTGTGTGTGTGTTAATGAGTGTGCACGGCTGCTTCTGTAATGGGGCCACCTGTCTACTCATTAGCCTCGTTATCCAGCCTTTTAATTGCCCCCAAACTCTGCACAGAGTCTCCGCCTCCTTCTTCTTCTCCTCTTCTTCCTCCCCCCTCCCCTTCATTGGAATAAGTGAACTGTTGGGACATATCAATAATCTAACATCACCGCATATGGCGAGGATTATGTCACAACTTGCAGGTGTGTGCTCGAGTGCGTTTGTGCAATAGGAGGGGGTGAGGTTGCGTTGAGTGCAGCTTTTCCATATGTCAGCAAAGTGATTGCTTTGACCTCGGTATCAGGAGGCATATGAACATGATGCTGGGTGGAGGGGACTTTTGCACACACGCACGCACACACACACAACAGGATATCAGGTTTAGTCTGTTACCTTAAACAGCGTGACGCTCCACCTCCATCCCTCTCATTTCCTGGCTCACATTTCCTCTGCTTAACTGGATGCATGATTATGAAAAAGGACTCTGATTACTGAATTTTTATTACTACTGCGTTCACACTTACAACAACGATTATTTGTCTCAGCTTTGGGAGACTATAGCAGATTGTTTTATTGGATTTTTTTTTTGCAGCTTAGCATACATTTCCACTTTATTTCCGTGCACTATTTCTTAAACTTGCTTAGAGTGCTTTATTCCACACTCTGCAATCTTTATACTCTCGTTGTGGTCCTTTTTGCACCCAATTCAGTTAATAATCACTTCTTTATTACTTTGGGACACAGCTGCAGCCCAGAGGCAAACTTAGCACAGATTCTGCAGTTATTTGTCATAATCTCCCTTAAAACTGAAGATAAACTCATGTTTGGGGGGGCGGGGGGGGGTCTTTTCTTAAGATAGGCCAATCTGCTCTGCATCACAAAATTTAACTGCTGTTTTTGGTCACACGGTGATGAGTGTTACATGCTGGAATGAATATGAGGTTATTATCAGATTATGAGTGCGTATCATGGACATGAAAGTGGTTGCTAACTACTTTGATAAACATCAAACCGTCACAGCTTCTCAAAAACAGAGACATTCATCAACTGTCGTGCTAGCTGCAGGTTGACTTGTCTGATTGGCTGAATAATCAATTAATCATCATTTCCACTCTAAATGTTGAGGAAAACACCGACATTTAAGAATTGTATATCTGCTGCAGATACATCTCATATAGTCACATCTTCCTATCCTAACTTGCGCGCATAACATAAAATTGCAAAAACATGAAAAATGATCTGCGATTACTTGTGCAACTTTCCTTGTCCTCCACCCATCTACCTCTCACCATATCCATCTTACTTTCTCCCGGCTCCCTCTCGCTCTCCCTCCGTCTGTCAGACAGTTCTCTGGGCAGTTGCCAGCCAAGTTACATGAGCGAACAGGCGGCCGTACATTCCTGCCGAACATAGCTTTGCACTCAGGGGATTCCCTCCCCTGTCTCTCTTTTCCTCCTGCCCTCTCTTTGTTTTTGTCCATTCCCGAACTGTAACGAACAGCTCCGTAAGCCGTGGGCTACACTTCCATCCGAGGCATTCTGCTCCCTGTTTGCTGCTCCTCTTTGTCTTGTAATCACGAAGAGGATGCATTTCTGTGCTGAAATGCAGCGAGCCATGAGTTATTTTGCACTCGTGGCAAAAGCCAAGGTTTCACACGCTCTTTTAGTTATGGTCGCACAGCAACTCCCACTTGCATTGCCAACTTGCATTTTTTTTTTTTGTGAAGAATACCTTGCTTGTAGAGAAGAGCTCGCCTGAATGCTTTGTTAATGACTGCAGGGGCTCTGAAGCATTCTCGGTGTTGGATCCAAATTTACTGCCCCAGTGGAACGACGATTCAAAATTGTTACTGTACATCATAATAAGACTCCTTTTTGGGGGCGATGCCGGCAAAATGTGCACCTAATGGGACTGGTTTCATTCTCTTGACAAAATAATGAGTAATAAAGGCTGGTTAATACAACTACAGTAATTGTTATTTTGCTAATCTTGCAGTCCTACTAAAAACTCTTGAGTCACCCCTGAGTTCTTTATATTTTGCTGGGTGACATAAATGAAATGGGAGCTATTGAAACGTGCAAACGTACGAGGAAGTACGATATATAGGGCAAAAACAGAGTTTGTACAATTCTTTATGTATAAATCTTTATTCGTACTTCCATCAATGACAATTTTGAACCAAAAACTTCACATTTATGACTCCTCACTCTATACTCTAGTATTTGCGTACTTTGGGAAACCCCAACGTCTTCTACCAGTTTCCCTTTCTTAATAATAGCTTCTGAGATCATTTCCATTGAAGCCTCAGTGAACAGTCGATGGGTAAACTGAAGGACCAGATTCATCTCTCAAGTCTTTACTGAATTTGTTCCTATTTCTTAAGGGCATAACTTTACTGTTCATCTGTAGATATTTTTCTCTAAACATGTCACTTCTTTTTTTTGTTCTTCACCTATTTCCTCATAATTTAAAAGAACACAGTCTATATACACACCATGTCAAACTATTCATTTTTGACTAATAGTTCTTTAGGAATCACCTAGTTGGTGCAAAAATACTATTTTATGCCTCTCAAATTGAGTTATTGTTGCTTAGATTTGACTAAAGAAATTGGAACAAATTGTGTTTTCGTGACAGGCTGCTACTGCCTAAAGATACAATTTAAAATTGGTTCTTTTTGTAGAGACAGAGCACTGGTTCATCCCTTGAGTTAGATACCTTTTTTTTTATATTTGAATGATTCGTAGATCAGCATTTGGCCTAAATTAACTAAAAAACAAAAAAGGATCAAACTAAATAAATAAATGGTCACCTACACAGACTGGATTGACTGCTTTTTCACTCATTTTCAATGTCTGAAAGAAGAAAGTCCAGAACTCAGAGAGATAAAAAGAAGAAGCAAATCCACACTCTTGATAAGCTGGAATCAACCAGTATTCAATATACAGACTTAATGATCTAATTGCTCATTTATTAATAGTGCTAATTAATTTCCTCTTACCTGTTCTGATCAGTTAATCAACGATTTCATTTAGCATCTTAATAGTGGCAGTAATCCTGTGTCTGTTTGTGAAGCTGACTGAAGCTGAATGATGATGTTAATCATCAGCGTGATAATGTGATTTTTCTGAGGGAGAAAAAAAAAGTACAAATCCAGTTTGCTGGTTTTGTGTAACTACTACAAAACCTGCTTGTAAATGTCTTCAATTTACTCGATAAAAACCACCGACTCTCATTTCAACATCAGTTCAAGTAGGGCCCTTTTTTACTTCTACTCTCAATCACAAAGAGACCGCTCAGTAATATTGTCTCATTAAGCAAAATGACATCAGGTTCTCTGATAAATGGTTTGATTTGCTGTTTGGGTTTTGGTTTTTTTCGGTCAAATCTTATGGTAATAAAAGTCTCTTTGGGTTTTGGACATTTAGTTGCACAAAGCAATCCCTTAGTGGATGTTACATGTGGTTACTGACAACTGATTTTTCATCGTTTTGCCAAATAATGATTGCAGTTACAGGTCATAATTTGATATAATTATGAATTCTGTTGCTCTGAAGACTGGCCTTAGCCAACTTATCCCGGTCACATTTTCCTTGACACATCAGCACATATCCAGTTGCATCCAAAAATCTAAGTCAGGATGTTTTGATATATAGAAAATGTGAATACCCTAAATGGAAAATATTTAGAAACCATAAATTTCCTCTCTTGCTGTTGAGAGAACAAAGAATTTCTGTTAATGTCCTTAATATTTAACCACAAACGCTCTTGGATGTCTGCTTCATCCCACTGTGCTCCCTCTGCATCCCCTCACCCCAGCGCTGTCCCCACTGTCTCCTGTTCCTCCCCCTTTTCTCCCACTCTGTTTTCTTTCCACTCAGTCTCTCATACGTCTTCTGTGTTTAAAGTCCAAATTACCAAGGCAGGCTGTCTGAGTCCTGAGGCTGTTATTGATCAACTAACAAAGAAAGCGGTACAGGGAGGAAGAGTGAGCCAGGGCAGCCAGAAGAAGACGACGCCTGGAGAGCTTGTCTGAACCGGAGGGTCTATTTCTGTCTGTCTTGGTGCGTCATTATTGGCTAGAGACACTCGGGACACACGGGATGAGATGACGGATGGATAGCAGAGAACAGGAAAAAGGGAGTAGGGGGGAGGCCAAGGGGTGAGGTTTAGCCTCGAGAGATCACCTTTTAGAGGGACAAACGGGCACTATAAGTCAGGTTTGGGTTTTTTGTTCTGGAGCTTGAAGCCTGCCAACTCCCAAAAAGACTGACTATTTGATTTATGAAATGAGGTCAACATGTGTCCAACCTGACCATCAATTATTTTAGGCCTGTGTCGAGTGTGCGTGTTCATCCAAATGATGACGTGAAGGAAGTCCTCAGTGGTAGTCTGCTGAGAGTCAAGTCCCGACATGTTGATCCCTGCTTTCGCTCCAACATGGCTGATGTCATCTGAATTTACAGCCATATTATTCCACACACCAGCTCCTTTCTCAGCATTCAAAGTGCCTGTTATTGAGAGTTAAACCACAAACACACATTCAAAATCTGATTCTTATTTTTCGTTTTTGGTGTGGACCTCGTCAAATCTTGATTTTCGTTTGTGGTATTCGGGCAAAGAAATCTAAATGTGACAAGAAAAAAGAGCAAAGCTGAAACTGTGCTTAGACGCTTGCAGATATTTTACCAAGTGCTAAAAAGGCGAGGATGTTCAAGTCTGATTTCTGGCATCTTTTGTGGTGGTGCTAATTAAAAACCGTTTATGTATCAAACGTAACTGTGATGTTAAAAATTATGGCTGTAACTGTGATTTTATATATATATATATATATATACATATCTTAACCAGGCTCCTATTTGACAGGTTTTTATGTCGGATGCATTTTCTGACGCAAGCCCAAAGGGATTTGTCTTCTCCCAGGATCACACTCGAGAGCTTCGCTTGTTAGCCGAATGTGCAAACCAATACTTGTGTATTTATATTATATGGTTTATATTTAAATGTGCTCTGCGTTCCTGATGCCTTTCGTTTGAGTCTTCGTTATTGCCTCCATGCAGAAGACAGTAAACTTCTAACTGGACCACATGGTGAATTTTGACAGAAAGAAGTGGTAGGATTTCATCACCTCTGACCGATATCGGATCACAGTATCCCGATTTCAATCAATCCTTCCTACTTTGAAGACATTAAGTGAAATAAAGTACACTTTAATTTCCTTGTTTTATCTAAAATGAGGTTCATTTTTACACAAGTTATCCTCAGCTTTTCCCTCTTTCTTCATCATCTTTAAGAAACAAGATGTGCTGCTGGAATTTCAAATCTTTGCATAATTGACCAGCAATCTGAGGATATTCTACACATCATGCAAGTTTTTCCAACCTTTTCGTCTGATTTTTGAAGAGAAATTCACCAGCCAGTGGCGTTGGCAGTAAAGCGTAATGGTCAGTTTGGACTCTCCTTGCGGTGGTTTTGCTTCCAATTCCATTTTTAGAGGTGGAAAAAGTTCATTCTTGAGTGGATCTGGTTTCACCGACCGTCCAGACTATTAATAAATCATGGCTGCGACATCGTAGGGTGCTGCTGGCGTCACTGTGTTTATAGGGCCGGATGAGTATGATTTACGCATGTAAACACCCTCAGATTTATATTTAAACAAGTTGTCTTAACCCTTTCATGTTCTTAAGGAATTAAAAAAAACTGTTTGCATCTCTTGTGTACTGAAGCGAACCTCTGGTATATCTTAAAAAAGAGATTTTAATTGGAGGACAACCTGCAGACGTCCTTACCCTAATTAATGGCAGTCTTGCTTTCTAACATTTTACTAACTAACAGTAAAGTGGTAGAGAAAGATTTGGGTGTCGCACTTTCAGGGTGTTACTCCAAAAGGAAAAAAATAATTTCCTAGATTGGATGGGCTAAAGTAGACGACCCAGAGGGAAGGGAAGATTTAAACAGAAGGAAATAGAGGCTTTAAAAAAAGGAGGTGGAAGTTGTAGAAGTGATGATTTGAGGTCCTCAGGAAACAGGGTTATGTTTTTTTTCCGGGCTCTGAGGGACCGTAGCCGGCCCGAGTTCTGTGTGTTTCCTCTTGATAACACTCAGCAACCTCACTTGTTGTCACACTTACTTGCACTGTAGAGAGTCTGGACTGCGTTGTTATTAGAGGGATGAGTCTAGCCCGTTTTGTGTTTATTCAGTTGTCCTCCAAGTTGTCCACCAAAACTTGCGAGGAATCACAAGCATTCGGTGTTTCCTGACGTCGTCGTAGTTTTGGCAAAGTTGGAAAATGTGAATAAACTTCTTAGTCTCATTTATCTACAGCGCATGGAAAAATACAGATGTGCACAAGAGATGGGGAGGAAAGGAGGGGGAAAATTTCTCGTAATGGAAAACTACTGGAATCATTGCATGATGGGCTTGCTTTGTTCTTCGTCCTATCTTTGTTTTTGTCAGCCAGTCAGCTAGTGAGCTTCATAATGAGCTTATAGCCTCAATTTTGAATTCAGTTGTACTGATCAGGACAAAGTAAAAAGGGATGAAGTCAAAGAGGTACCAGACAAAGCCCCACAGTGGCTTCCTCACACCTCTCCCCATCAAGCAGTCGTCTTTTTTTTTTCTTTATTTATCAGTGCTCCACACACCACCAGTCTGACCGGATGAATCAATAAGTGTTCGCCGATTAGTCGACATGTTTCATAAATGTAATTTTGACTGCTTTTGCAGATGACACAAAGGCAAACCGGGGAATCTTGTGGAAGGAAAACAATGTAATGCATTTAAATGTAGTCTGCAGGAGGGGACCTTTCAAGCTGCAGTGTCATGACTGCGAATCCACGGCCGTGCTCAGCCAGAGTATGATGATCTTTAATCTCGCCGGTGAGAGATTGAGCGGTTCATATTACCTTTGAAGCTGATTTGACAAGTGCGCATATGCTTCAGCTGCGAGCCAATGTCACCTGTGGTGGGGGGAAAAAAACCCCAGAATACCTGTTGTAATGTTCCGCTCCCTCAGAGCCAGGGGAAAAAACACGGAAAAGGGAGTGGCCTTGCTGGTGAGTGAGTAAAAATACGTGAGGCTAGGTGTGTGTGTGTGGGTTGAACCATCATTACCTTGGGATCCGAGTACACGGCCAGACATCATTAGGCTTTAAGGCGAGAAAGTCTCCGCGGCACTGGTTTCGCAGTCTGCCTGACCCAGCAGACACGACAGGCCGGCATGCCGTTTAAGATCATTTATTTGGCTTTGCGTGTGTGTGTGTGTGTGTGTGTGTGTGTGTGTGTGTGTGTGTGTGTGTGTGTGTGGTTCCTATGCGTGTTGCCTCCTGTGTGTGTTTGTCTGCGTGTTATTTATTTATTTTGCCTGGTAATATGCCTGAGCCTTCATTATAGCGGGAGCCATAACTTTGATAAATCACTTGGGCTTGGGGCCCTCACTGCTTTCACAGTATTAGAAAACTAATTGAAATTCTCTTCCGCCCCCTCCTAACTCTCTCCCTCTCTCTCGCTCTAGCTTCCCCTTTTTTCTTTTTCCCTCCCGCTCCGTTTTTCACCCTTTCCCTCGTTCTCCCTTCCCGTCTCCTGTATCGAGGGCCAAACAGTACCGTGTTTTTTCAGTGGAAGGGAAGCCAAGAGGGGGAAAATGTCATCACTGATTTAATAGGCATATTCTTACTGAGAAACACACACACACACACACACACACACACACACACACACACACACACACACACACACACACACACACACACACACACTTCACTCTGGGGAGTGTTAGGAATCTTGATAATGTCATCGCAGGAATCTCTATAATGTACTCAGGTGTCCTGCAGGCTCCAGTTTGACTGTGCCTCTCCTCTGTTTTTGATTAGATGGGTGGGATGGGGTGGGGTGGGGGAGATTTTAGGTTTAGGGTGATGGGATTTAGAGTTTAGATTCTTGTTTCTGTGGCTGTGATTTCCACCCCCCCGCTGTCTCTGAGATTGAAGGTCTGTTTGGTTCGTTGCCTGGGATCTCCCAGCTGCCACTGGATTGAGGGTTTAGTCGTTTCATTGTTCATGATCCCCCCCTTGCCGCTACTTGATTTGTTTCATTTGCAGAGATGTCTCTGTGCTGCAGCTACAATCGGGGTGTGGCTGTTTTGTCGTGCAGGGTCTCCCAGATGATTTTTTTTTTTTTTTTCTTTTGCTGTCCGGGATCGCCTCATAACTCATCTGTCTGTATAATGATGCTCTATCTCTCAGCTGTGGCTAGATTTCGGGTTTATTTGTTTTGTTGTCCAGGATCTCCCTCCTCCTGCTGCAGCTGCTGCTGCTAGTGCTGCTGGATTTTCAGGGATGTTGCCACTTTTTAATAGCCAGACACTGCTACTGTTTGTGTGACACTTGGGGCTTTGTGTCCACCCAGCAGTCCCGCTTCTCTCGCCAGGCGAGCTTTGTAGTGTGAAGCCCAAGATTTAGCGATGAAAGCAGAGACTCTGTGTGTATATGAGAGGCGGCTTGTGTGTGAACCAGGCGATTTCGTGGAGTTCTGTCAGCACACAAAATTCCCTCTGCAAACATTCCTCTGATGTGATGCAGGCCCAGGGGAAAAGGGCAGCGTGTGTGCCTCTGCGTGTGTGTGTGTTTTTTGACAGTTGACGTGCGTCCGCTGCCCAGACAAATCCATACTGCCACTCTGAGCCACGCTGCAGGCACATAGTCACACATAAGCATACGCACGTGGGTTATATGTGTGCGTTTGGTTAATGAGGATGTGTTGATTGATTAGACTGCAGTAATTAGCTGGAGTGTGAAGGCCTAGAAAGGTCTCCACTCTGGTGGGAGTGTCCCCTCTAGAGAGATGTTGAACTGTGCTATGCACCATTACATCACACACAAACACGCACAGACAAACACCACAGAAATGGTTCCATCCAAATCCAAGATGCGGGATGAGTCATCTCTCAGAGAGACTTGGTGCAAGCGCGAAGGAAGGGGAAAGGATGTTTGCCGCGCGTGTGCGTCGGAGCCTAAGACAGAAGGATGTTTGCAGCGTGGAGATGTGTGCTGCACACATGAGATGTGCTTGTGCCAGCAGTTTCCTTTCCTGCACAGCATGGCCCCAACACTGACCCGATCCCTCTGCCTTACAAATCAACTCTCTCGCTCACTTCCTCCTCCTCCCGTGCTCATTTGCAGTTTGGCTTCCAGTCTTCCACCCAGATTTCTTTTGTGCAACACGGAGCTGCTTCTAGTAAATGCAAATAATGTGGTACTAAATATGACAAGCTCAGTGTGAAGCCCTGAGTTAGGAGCATGCACAATGAACTGCTTCGGGAAATCATTGCACACAGTGCCACCATATGGTCGGCTGAAGAACTGCGTGTTGATTTAGCATTCTTGTTGGCATACTTGGTGTGTGTAAAGAGGCGAATAAAATTCACTTTGCACCCTTAAAACAACATCACATGAGGCTGATTCTCTTAAATGCCTAACATTAAGGGTTTTTACCTTTTGACTACAACTGAGGTAACCTCTGCTTTTTTTCTCTCCTCCCTTTTGCGCCATCCTTGTCCCCAAATAGAAAGTTCTACTACATCACTCTGCTGAGGGACCCCGTGTCTCGCTACCTCAGCGAGTGGAGGCACGTGCAGCGGGGCGCCACGTGGAAAACCTCCCTGCACATGTGCGATGGACGAACCCCAACGCCTGAGGAGCTGCCCTCCTGCTACGAGGGGTCCGACTGGTCGGGGTGCACCCTGCAACAGTTCATGGACTGTCCCTACAACCTGGCCAATAACAGACAGGTACAGAGGGGGGGAAAAGGTCATAAGCGTCAATGTTTATTTTAATCTCAATAACTTCAAGAACATCAGACACCAAATGTCTCAAATCACTGGAAAGGTTTGTGTACACCATGTTTTTCCCCCTTTTATTTTACCTCATAACACACAAGAAGGTGTACGGGCAAATTCTCATAGAGCTAGATTTTTATTTTACTATCATTTATTCCTAATGTTTTAACTGTTCGTAGTGTCTCCTCTAAGAAGATGTGTGGCCTGTCCTGGCAGTGGTAGCGACTGGTGATCGGGTACCACAGTTTAAAAAAGACTTCCTTTGCTCAGTTTGCTTTCTTATTAAAAGTAGCAAGGAAGTAAAAATCCATACCCATAAACATAATGGAATCAAGAAGCTTTGTAATGTTTAAAACTAGCCTCAAACGTTGTCTAAAGTCAGCACAAAAGTGTCACCATGAGTTATTCCTTTGTATCCATTGATTTGGTTCATTATTTAATACTGATGGACTTTTGTGCAGAGTCTTGTGTGCCGTTTCGGTTGAAGTGTGGTAGTTTTTATCCGCCTGTCCGGGGATAACAGATGCAAATTAGACGCTGTGTAGATACTTTTAACTGTGTGCTATCACTTTTTAAAAAAAAATAAGCATTAAAATAAGTTAAACCTGTGCGCTATAAGTAGGCCTCGACCGATATAGGATTTTTAAGGCCAATACCGACATTTGAAAACAAATTGGACATTCATATTATTACAGATACAGATTTTTTTTAACAGTTTTCGCACAAATGGTCAAAAATGGTCCATCAAACTTGCATCACATCACCAGCCCTGACTTCTCTCCTATCAGGTTGCTTTCTCACCATGAGAATTACTGTACAGATGTTGTAAACGCCAACAAAGATGCAACTTGGCTTCAATTAAAGTTAAAGTAGTAGGAGAACTTGTTTTTATTTCATTTCTTACATATAAAAAGTGCATGGTACACTTGTAAGATGAAATCCGCATGAGTGAAAATACACTAGATCTCTCTCCCTCTCTCACACACACACATTTACTAGTACACAGTCAGGAGTTTGCCTTCTGGTCATAAACACCTCAAATTCACACCTCCTTTTCTCATGCTATCTCAGTCTCCCACCTCAACGTGTTGGCCAGCTTATCTCATCTGAGCCTCGGGGTGTTATTACTCAGGGTCCTATGACTTATAAATGTGGCACACGCACACAAACACACACACATGCATACTTGAGGCATCCTGATAGACCAGCGGGCTCTGGTGCATGCAGTGAATCCAAATTCATGTCCAGTCTGTTTGTTTACTGTACTTTAACAGCCCCCCGAATGAAGTGATCTCTCACTTCGGAGCAAAGTTTTCTTGGCTCTAATCTGCTCCTGTTACTGGAATTTCAGAGGGAAATTTGTTACTGATACCGACATTTTAAAGATAACATATGATGTGCCGGCAAAATCAAAGATTTCATGATCAAGGCTGGACGATGAATAGTGAAAATCCAAGTAATATTAGTACCACCTACACAAATTCTGTTGCACATGCAGTGAGTGACAGACACCTCTCAGGAACTCCATGGGCTCGCCTCCTTCACGTCCTTTTCTCCCGTCTTTAGGTTCGTATGTTGGCGGACCTGAGTCTCGTAGGCTGCTACAACATGTCCACAGTTCCAGAGAAGAAGAGGGCCCAGCTTCTCCTGGAGTCTGCCAAGAAGAACTTACGAGACATGGCCTTCTTTGGCTTGACGGAGTACCAGAGGAAAACCCAGTTCCTCTTTGAACGAACCTTCAGGCTGCGCTTCATCAGGCCTTTCATGCAGTACAACAGCACGCGGGCTGCAGGGGTGGACCTGGACAACACTACGGTCAGTGCAACATCTGGCTCACCTGTGGTAGCCTTATGCTAACATTGTATTTAACTCTATAATGCCAGATGTATCATGTTCAATGTATGAGTTTTTGAGACCTATATCATCTCTTTTCACCTCGAAAAACCTAAATAAATTGCCCCCCCCCAAAAAAAATGCAAACAAGAAATTGCGCAAAAGTACCAGATGTAGCAAAAATGAAAAAAACTGAAACAAAAGTTAAATAAAAATTAAATGTATACAAATATTTTATACATTTCTTTCTTTCTTATTTGTCAGAAAGTTCAAAAATAAGAATTTTCTGGCAATTATTTTAAAGCAGCTTATACTAGCTTATACTGTAATCACAATTTAAGCTGTTTCTATTTTAAGCTGATTTGTTTCTCATTGCATTCGAATTTTTATTATTTGGCAGATACTTTTTTTTAATAGAAACTGGAAGAAAAAGGAAAAGAAATGTATTTAAAGAAGTACAATGAGCTGAAGGGGGGGGGAAATAGCAAAAAGAGAGACGGAGAGAAAAGTCTGCGGTCTTATATTGCTGTGAAATGAGTTGGGATGACTGTCGCTGTTGAGAAAACAGCAGCTTTAAACATGTTCTTCACACTTGTGTGGGAGTTTTTAAGCTCAGTTCTCAGCTTAAAAAAAAAAAAAAGAGATCCTCCAGTATACAGCAGACTGGTGATTTATACATCAAAACCAGTTGGAGCAGAGAATATAAAATATGCTTCTGACAGATGCTGTGGAAAGGTGGACCCACTGGTTATTATCACGAAAAGAAGGAAATATCATATTGTGACAGTTTGGAGTCTGACAGGTGTGGCGTTTTGTGTCGCATTTTGTTTAAAAGTAGGTTAAAAAATTGGTTTAAATCTTTGCGAAGCCACTCTGCTAAACTGAATTATTTAAATAAGTTTTTTTAAAGGAATTCAAATAATTATATCAGCAGGTTTGGAGGAGACTGTTTACTTTAGACTCTGCTCTAAAGCTGCTGAAAGCCCACTCTTGCCCTCATCCCTTCAAGATCTCAGTGAGTCATTTTTGTTTGAAACTGGTTTCTAAATAATTCGACGCCTGTTCTCAGATAGCCGTGCGCCTTCTCCCTGGCTTTCTTTTTGCTGGTGTCCCCCCCACGCCGCTGATCAAACGCCTCAGATTTTCTAACATCGACGCATCACGTCGCTTCCCCCTGTTATCCCACACATGGCTCGCAAATGATATCCAGCACTCCATCACAGATTTCAAAGGGATTCTCTTAATTAAACACACACACCCCCCACCTCCATGTTCAATCTGCACACAGCAGATTACAAAGGCAGCTGCATGGCACAACCAAACAACATGTTTCTGTTGTCTCCACGCTGGCGATGCATTCTCTTTCAGTTCCCTCTCTCTGCAGACGCGCTATAAAGCATGTGATCAAATGTCACCATGGGACATTTTCGCAATTCCAACTTTGAAACTTTCCCAGCGTCGCATTGAGGAAACTGAGACTATATTTAGCTTCTGGGGTCGTGCCTCAAGTGTTCTGGGAACTTTCTGGGCCTGAGTTTGTAATATTGAGCAGTATTGATGGGTCATTAATCACAGAAATATCCCTGTGTCCCCAGAGTCAGTGTTTGGACACAAGTTGATGAAGAAATTAAGGCTTCGACATCAACCCCAGTACCAATCCAATACCATGGCTAAAGTGATAATACATTCAGCTCCATGCATTTCCAAGCATATCGGCCTTACTTATGATCCATCTCACTTTCCCTGTAAGTTTAGTTGACCAAAAAAAGCTAGATGAGGCACGCATGTCAAGTATGATCACGGTGTTCTGACCTTTATCGCTCCACAGAGAGTTTTTCTTTTTACCCCCGCCTACATCAACACTCCAGATAAGGGAACACTTTGTGTTTTTTGCACTGTCAGCAAGTGGCCGGGCCTTGACGCAGAGCACGAGGTAGAGCATGACACAGTGAGGTCACCGTGCTCCAAAAGGGTCCGCCATGACTGACCTTTTGTGGTTCCTCAAACTAGGGTTCCTCAACCCCCCCCCGCCTCCATCTCATCCACTCAGCTAAATTTCTCCTGCTCTCTCCTTAATAGGTCCAGCGTATAGAGGAGCTCAACGAGCTGGACATGGAGCTGTACGACTACGCCAAGGACCTGTTCCAGCAGCGCTACCAGTATACCAGACAGCAGGAGAGGCGGCAGCAGCGCATCAAGAACCACATGCAACAGAGCCACCAGGGCCTGGGCATCAGCCTGTGGCCCTCCCGCAGCCAGCAGAGCTTGGTGTCGACACTGGAGGACGGAGACGGGGAGAGGGAGGAGCGGGAGGAGGGCGAGGAGGGAGGCAGAACGGAGGAGGCGGGAAGCAGGCTCCCCACTGAGGACTACATGAACCAGATCATCAACCGCTGGTAGCAGAAGAATGAGAACAAACAACAGACATGCATATGTAATGTGAAATGCAAACACATACACACACACTTACACTCACACACACATACTTACACTCACAGAAAGTGGCGCCTGCTTCAAAGACCCAACTGACTGAAAAAAAAATACAAAAAAAAAAGAAAACAGACTTTACCAGAGTTGGGCTGCGGGAATCAGAATCCGAGTGGGTTGCTATGGAAACCTGAGCTTGGTCGATTGCATCAGCTCACATTATTGAGGTTTGCCCAGTTGTTATTAGCGCCTGCTTGCCCTTTCCTCCCCTGTGCATTTCTTTGTCTCTCCCATCATCATTACTGACTGAGCAGAGGAGAGATATTTTTAAAAGTCGCTGACAGCTGAGTAACCCAACCAGCTCTCCCGCCTCCGCTCCTCCTTCTGTATTCCTCTCCGTCTCTATGGCCTGATATGGAGCATGAGAAAATGAATTTAAGTCTGTGAATTCCCGCTAATCCTTGCAAAAAAAAAAAAAAAGAAAGGGGGAGAAAGGAGAAAGAGAAGGACCAGTCTACTTCTTGGATTCTCCGATTTCAAAGGAACCGGGAGAGCTATGAAAATGAGCTGATTGCTGGGCCGAACAAAGAAGATGGAAAGATGGAAAGAAAAGTTGGACTCAGTTGTGTAATAAAAGCTTTCCGCTTTAAAAATAAAAATAAAAATAAAAAATAAAAAAATCTGTCATCTCACCCATGAACATGCTTTGGCCATGAAATAGTGACATTCTCGTTTTAGGATGAATTTATTTGTATTTTTCCTTCTGTGTTGATGCTTTTTTTTAAAAAAAGCACAATTGTAATAACACTGAGACCAACATTGCTGCCTAAAGAAAAGTGATTCCTTTATGTCTTTATTTTTATTTGTTTTATAAGTCAAAGCAAATGGATTGGATTGATGTACTATGGACCATAGCCATTACTGAAGCCTTGCTTCTTAGGGGTGGGATTTTTTTTTGTTTTTTGTTTTTTGTTTTTCTAGTCAAGGTTTCCACAGCCCTTGTCGCTTGATAAGTTCATTATTTCTCTTTTTTTTGGTCTCAGTCCTGCAGAGAATGACAGCCAATTACAGCGAAGAATCTCACATAGGTGCGAGTAAATCAAAGGGAGGGGAGAGGAGCGAGCGTGCTGCAGGTTGTTGCCAGGAACTGTGTGAGCGGCAAGCGCTTTGGAAGCCTTAACTCAGACAAATGCTTGAGATGGGAGCCGTGGAACTTCTGGTCACCATGGCAATGTGAGCTCTTAATGCAGTGGGTGGCATTTTCAGTTTCACCATTTATTCCCATTTCCTTTTTTTTAACTTCTGACTGCGTTGTAAAAGTAGCAGTCTCAAAGAAGCCTCCGCCCTACCTGCTGAAAGGGCGCCCACAGCGCCGGTGACCCGCGGTTCATTAGTGGGAGCTGTCTTTTTACCCTGAAGAATGGACAGGGCGAGGTAGCAGTGCCTCTATGTACTGGGAATCATAGTCACCATAATTATTGCTGATACTATGTCTGCATTACACAGTAATTTCTCTGACTACTCGTGAGTCTGTGTGGATGAGTGCAATTCTGCAAGAGTGTGTGTGTTTGTGTAAATAGTATGTACAGTATGCCTTTGATTGGCGTATGTGTATGCCTTTGTAAATAGTGTGCCTGACTGACTGACAGAGGATGTGCGATGAGTTTTGTGAGTGAGTGGCTTCATGACCAATTATAATGCCTTTTTTGTTTTTGTGGAGGGCAGCATGTCAGAGCAGTGTGACCCTCACAGTGATGCAAGCCAATAATACTCCCCTCCCCTCCTCCCCCGCGACCTGTCCTTAACCCTTGTTTTTTTTGTCTCTTTCCCATGATGAGGCTACGTATACAGACTATCAGTACGACCACTTAAAATCCTAATGTGCATTTTTGTCAATCAGTCATAAGTAAGCTTAGTTGGATTTTTCTCCTTTTGTGACCTTAGTTCCCCTGTATGTTATTCAGTGATTTGGTCATGTAGCGTTATGTATGCAAACTGCAGGAGGGAATCCAAACTTGCTATCCAGCAGCTGGCCGTATCTTCAAAGGCTTTTTCACGTTCCCACAGGGGTCAGCTTTTTAATCGGAAAGTTAAATATTTGCATGGGGCAAGACCGAAAAACTATTTCCACGCAGCGTGCCAGCTACTGGCACAGGTCGAGCAGGAAGCCTGGGGAAAGATCGGATTTAAATGCGTCTTTAGCCCAGGGTGATCATTTTATTGTTTTGTGCAGTAAGTAGTCGCTTGAGTTATCACAAAGAGAACTGGAGACACAACTTATGTCCAGATAACGGGTAAAAAAAAATCAGATTTTGACTTTGCGTAGGAACTCTGACGTGGTCACAGATGGGGCTCTAATGGCAGCAGTTTCCAGTCATCTGTAGCTAATCGACATTAAGTCCATAGCAGCTGAGAGATATCTGCAATTTTCTGTATTCTGCCAATGATTGTTTCCTTTCTATAACTGCTGGGAACTTATCTGGTCAGCTGAACACGTCACAGGCATATAATCAATACTTTAAGGTCATCAAATTAATAGCGCCCAGCTCACTGAAAAATGTGGTGCAAAGCTGCATCTGTTCATTATCACTTAATCAAGACTTTGTGTTACAGTGGGATTTCTCTTTAGGCTTGAGTTATAGGCTGGAAACAATAAAAGTATTTGTTTCACATGCATGCAAGGAAGCATTTTGAAAGAATTTGGGTTTAAAACTGAAAAAATCCCTCATCGACCCTGCCTGCAAGCAAACGCTCTCAGCAATAAGACGGGAAAACGAAGAGAATGTAAAAGTGGGACGGGAAGAATCTAAACTGAATGTAGTCCGCTGTTTGTGTTCTCAGTCAAAGGATGCAGGCAAACAACCTGCTTTCCTGGGATCCACATACATAACATGATTCATCTGGTTGTTAACGTTATTTATTTTTATTTTTTTTTAAACAAAGGGAACAATTTAGCTGAAATTTAACAGGCCGGATCCTCCCGTCCTCCTGCAGATCTCTTTATTTGATCAGCTCTGTTTAAATCAGGGATGATTTATGAAGGAGAAAAGAACAAAAGGGGGGGTGATGAAAATGTACTGGGACACATCCAGAGTCAATATGCTTCTTTTAAAGTAATGCATTAGGGAGAGGGAAAAATGGTTATAGAACGAGAGAGCTTCCTTTTTCATATTTTTCCATCTCAGTCATTGTATTCTTCAAACTGGAGATTTTTATTTATTTTTCCCCCCTAAGCTCCAGGCGTTTTGCCCACAACTTCTTTTTCAGAGTCACACTCACATTAGTCCATGTTTTGGCTGGAAACCAGTAATATCTGGCTCCGCATTAGTGGTTTCGGAACAAATAAGACACCAATTCTGTATCTCAAGAGCGTTTCATTTTCAGCGTCCCAGTTTCAAGTGTAGTAGTCCTCAAAAACGCTCCCCGTACCTGAACAGAGTGTGAGAGGAAATCTCAAACCTTTCACCGAAATGATTCCAGTTATTGATGCTCTGAAGCTATGCTCAGATTTTTGTGTCTGATCTCTGTGTATATCTGATGTCTTAACAGCATTTTTTCTTTGTGACAATGAAGCAACCTGGGTGTCGCTAGCATCATCCTTTTTATTTTTTTAAAGAGTGATAGAGATGTGTGTTGTTTGTTTTTGTTTTTGAGTTGGTGTGCAGTCTGTCTCTGGCTCCTTCTGTATGCATATTTCTGGGATTGTTTCTTATGATTGCAAAAATGAATCATCAAGCCACCAATTAAAATATTTCATTTTTACAGACCGGGCTGTGTTGTGGTTGTCACTGCGTGTCATTTCTGATGTTTCCCATTCTGTCACTTTATTATCAAGCATGAAAAATATCTCCCTTTTTTTTTTTTTTTTTTCATAGCTGGAAATTACATCCACGGTACTGAACTTGAAAACGAGCCACATGTTCATTTACACTCAGTGATTTTTTGACAGCTTGAGTGGGAGCCGAGACCTGCAGGTTTCCACACTCCCATTCACAGGCCAATTTGTAACTTAAGGATTTCTTTTTTTTTTTTACCTCTTGCCTACACTAATTGCAAGACTGTGACCCCATAAAGATGCCCGTTCCCCCACCTAATGACGGTCCTCAGTCCTGTCGCCAGTGATCTACAGCCTAATTCAATCTGCAGACACTCTGAGCCTGCCTGATGCACTTATATGCACACAAATATGCTTCTTCCTCTGCTGTAGCAGGTGGGTGTTTGCGAGGAAGAGGACAGCAGCCTGTGTAAATATAATTCCTTGTCCTTGGCTGAGCTTCCAGAGGAGAGAGGCCTTCACCCTGCCTCATCAACACACCAGTGAGCTTCAACTCTGACCTATCGAGGCAGGCGTAGAAAATAATTTGCCAGGACAGTGACGAGCAGGGGCAATTGGCTGGAGGGAGATCAAAGCTGGCACGGACAAGAGCAAGAGTGTCGGGGAGATGAGGAATCAGAGAGAGTCTTTATGTAGGGCAAGAGGAAAGAGATGCTGGGTTTTTTTGGTTTTTTTCTGCCTGACATACGAATAGAAGACCGGGAGAGAAAAGGAAGAGCTGCGAAGCCTCTCTGGCAGCTGGCAAATGGTGTATTAGACTGAACGCAGTCTTTAATCCTCCCCCTAGCTCTGGGTCGCTGTCATTTCAAGTGCAGCTGGACTGAACAAACAATAATGGCTCGACCGTTGCAGAGGGGTGGACAGCTTTTGTGCGGCTGAACGTGTGCATGTGAGTGTTTGGGAGAGAAAGCGCTCGCTCGCTTTTGCAGTGGGAATCCAGCTCTGAGTTGATTGTACGGACTCTGGCTGCAGTCCATTATTAGCAGGTCAAACTGGCTACAGCTCCTCAGTGCTGGTCCCATACGTGCGCCGCGCAAACAAAGAAACTCTGGCGTTATTACTGCTTATTTTCAGCGTGGAATTCTGCAGATAAGTTCATACTGAGTTGCTCCCTTACGTGCATCGAGCCAGGCTATTGTAGTTCTGGAGGACTGCCCTGTTGGCGCCGGCAGCTGGTCACGATGGAGTTTGGTCTTTGTGTCTGGGCTTGAGTCATTTCCAGCAGTGGCATGGCTTAGACCCTCATCGTCAAATATACAATGTGGATAAATCTCTCTACGCAAACAATTTGCAGAGTTTCAGTACCCTGTTTTGTCAGATTGTGAATGCGGAGGGTGGTGAGGGAGAGACAGCAGTCCAGAGTGGGAGTACGCATTTTTCCCTTTAGCAATAAAATAAATATGATTAGATGGACCATCTGGGGCTGTTATCTGACCTTCCACTCCACGTCTGGCTAATCTCCCAGGTCAACACCAAATCACCTCTCGTGATACTGCAGGATTGAACAGAAGAATCTAACCTCCCAGGCAGTGCTCTGCTGACTTACACTAGTGGGAGTCCGATCTGAAGGATCTCACAATCCTATTAGGCTTGAAAAATGTGTGTTTATTATGTTTGTTTGCACGCATGTGTGTGTGTGTGTGTGTGTGGAGCTCTGGAGCCGTGGGACAGGAGCTCATAAAGAGCTGATCTGCTGCAAACTTATTAACCTCAACATAAAAGCCTGATAAATGTTGATGTTGGGGAAATGTAACAGGACACAAACCTGCGGGGGCTGCGCCAGCCCATGAGATCTAAAAGGCTGTTTAAAAGGGATAACATATTCACATTAAGTGACACATGGATCCTTCAGAGAACACAATCATAAAAAAAAATGCTACAGTGCAGGAAAAAAGTGACGCGCTCATTAAGCGTGTGCGTTTATGTACAAATCTCAAAAGAGGGCACCTGGATGTTGTTTTTTTTGAACATTTTTAATAGACTAAACAAATATTTTACTCAAAAATGTACATTTATCAGGGTGTAATTAAGGCTTCCCAACAAATTAATGCATTCTTATAAACTTTGAATTATGTGCAGGCACCAGTTTGTGGAAGTGCCATGTAAGAGTTTCTCTGCAAGAGTAAATAAACGTGACTATATATTAACAGCTGAGGCGAACAGCGAACTGACAGCCTACACTCACTGCAGATGAATGATGACCAGACTTGTCATACTGTAGCCACCAAGCCAGGATTATCCACTTTCAGTTCGCCCAGCCTGCAATCTACTGACATCTAGTGGTAAGATACTACATATTGTACCTTTAAGACGTTTCACCTCTCATTCAAGAGGCTTCTTCGGTTCTAAAGCTAAAAGCTGGAGAATCCCAGCTAAAGCCTAGTGGGGGTTGTCCCCTCCAGAGGTGGTTGTTGACCCTCTATTGATCATGTGAGGGTGTGGATCATTGCCATCACTGGGGGTTAAGGGTGAAACTACTGTGAGACCTTGGCTGACTTGCTCACGTCACCTGAGGTAAATTTGTGAGTGGGGGTTGAAGCAATGCATTGTAGGCGGTTGATGTAAGCCACCACCTCTATCCAGTGATAGTCATTCAAAGTGGACACGCATTTGTGAAGTGGCTGTTTGGTTTCTCCTGCGTAGAGATCCAAGCACTCCTCACTGCCCTGCACAGCATACGCTACATTGTTTAGTTAAGCTGTGGTGATGAATTCCAGTTGCCTTCCTTCTTTTCAAGCTCTCGAGACTACCGTGACCTGGATGACTGAGAACCTGCGCAGATGTTTATGTACGAGTGTAAACAAAACGGTCCTCGTCTCCGGGTGTATTTACAGGAAGCGAGCTCAGATCAGCAAAGAGTTTTTGGTCGCTGTTATGTGGTGAATTAGCTTCATGTTAGTGACCCCGGCTGACCCTCATTATACAGTCAGGGACACATTTAATTAGCAGCAACTCACGTGAAACGACAAAATGTATTAATATTAATGGAGGTTTAATTGAGGTCGTTTTGGTCCCCCGTCGAGGCTTTCAACCTCTAAAATGGCTGACGTGCGATAGTGTGAGGAGAGGGAGCCCACAGCCCAAGCTCGCCATTTCGAATGTGACCCCAGAGAAGATGGCAACCATCTCCCATAATTCATCTGAAGATGTCACCTTCCTGACAGATGAACAGGCCCTGTGGGCAATGTGTGTGTGCATGTGTGAGACGGGCTTTAGCTATACTTATGCGGACTAATGGGATGTTTAGGCCTGTCCTAATACAGATACGGCTGAGTTTTCTGTGTATGTGTTAGATTTTGCGAGTCTGTCCGCATGGGCACGTCAAAGTGAAGGTCAAATCCAGAAGGATAATTAATGTTGCTGCTTTTTATATAATGTTAAATCAAACCCTGGAACTGCTCCCTCTGGAGGATCAACTGTCCAATTTAATTTAGGCTGCTAGAGCGAGTAAATGAAAAAGCAAGAGCCATGTCTCTGCACCCTGGGACACTGTCTCCGTACCTTTCATCTTCTTTTTATCAAGACCACACAACAGGTAGAAAGGCAGTCTGGCACATTTTACCAAATCTGCCCCACAGGGATTGTCTATCCAAAAGATATCAGACAAACTCAAGATAAAGGTTTACAAAATGATCCCAGGTGCTCCTTTCAAAATAAGAGGGTTTTCAGTTTATCTACTTTTTCATTACCACACAACAAATACTTTTAACCAAAGGGACAGGTATGCCTGCTTCTGAATGAAGGATTTATTTCCCATGGTTATTACACTGTGCATATAGAATATGTAATTCCGTGAGCTGCATTTCAGAGTAATACCTAGAATCCCAAATACATATAGCTCAACAGCCACTACACACTGAACAATGCTCACTTTTTTACAGTTCTACAACAGGTGAGTTTGGGCGGGTCTCAGATTTGGATCAGCACCGGAGACTTGACTTCAGAGCATGCTAATCAGTCACAACAAGTGAAACATGTGTAAAGGGTTGAATGTATTGGCACCTATTTAACAATTTGTCCTTGAAGTTGATGGGCAAGTATAGTATTCTGAGTGAGATCAGGATCATGGACAGTAAAGATTGATCCTAATTTGACATAGACAAAGTGTATGGACAAGGTCATGAGAGAGGTACATCAGTGAGTGTCTATTATGAACATAAACAAGCGTTGTCAGATTTTAATGTACCATGCAATACCATGGGGAGAGCAGCAGGTTGGGAGCAGCTTCATTTTTCAACACAGCAATGATCCCACATACACTGCCAATGTGGTAAAACTATACTTGGATAGAAAACAAACAATGCAACACTATCAGTCATGGATTGGCCTCCCCAGAGGTGGGCCTCAATAATATGGAAGCAGTGTGGAATCATCTTGACAGAGAACGGAACAAAAGCCAGCCAACATCCAATGAAGAGCTTTGAATGCCCTTCAAGAAGCCTGGAGAACTATTCCTGCAGACTACTTAAAGAAATTATAAGAAAGCTGAATAAGACATTTCAGGCTGTGTTGAAGAACAGCGGCAGTAAAGTGAACTGACGAGCCAGGGGGATACTGGTGGGAGGGGCTCTTTCAAGGCTGAAATGAAAAGTTTGCTTTTGTTTGCAGTTTTTTGTTTTAAGTAATTAGCATCATAATTAAGCTGCCTGAATAAATAGGTTGGGAGACTGAACCTTGATTTAAAAGGATTGTGTAGGCTTTCTAATGCTCCTTTCACCCTTTACAAAGTACGACAAAATAGTTTAGTCCAGTCATTTCTATTCCCAGAAAAGCAAAACTGAAGTTTCAAAAACAAAAGAAAGGGAGGAAAGTAAGCAAACTAAGGGAAGTCAGCTGTTTGCTGAGCACGAGTAACAGGTTAAGTTGGTTGGTTCACCTATCAGCAGCTGGTAATGACCCAGCACAACTTAACACAATGAAACACATGGCCCTTAATTTCAATAACAGCCAGAGAGTGACTCCAAATATTCAAGGTGAGACACAAGGTGAGCTCATATAGTGGCAACTGACAGTTATTCCAAGCAATTATATGTTCTGATAGCAGCTTCAGTTGAAAACTTAGCAAAGCCATCGTCAGGCAGCATTAAGCTTTATTCTGTGTATGGGCCCACAGTTCTCAGTCGTTGTGCCATGAGGTAAGCAAGACATTTTGAGGAAGCCAGTGCATTTCAAGCAGTTGAAAGAGTAGTTTAAAAATACCACAATGACTCTTCTTTTTAATTTAACTTTTTTTTAAGTAGTCTGTCAGTTATATGTGGATGAGTAGATTTATTTATCTTTTTCTAGTTCTAATAAAACACCATCAGACAGCACACTAACATGTGTACACCCTCGAAAACCATTTAATGTTTTACTTAATCACACAGTATATCCACAAGACTGTTAGAATGAACACTAACAGAAAATAACTATCATATATCAAATCATTGCACATATCATAAACCTCATTTAACCTAATGCTGTTCAGCCAACTCAACCAAGGTACTATAATTGCACTGATGCAGGTTTATAAACACAAATAGGTTTGGATACTTATTTAAACTGACTATTATCGAGATGATTTCATTATTCACAGTCATTATGATGTGCCTTAGTCTCTGACCTTTGATGTGCCATAGCACCAAAAAGGTTGAAAACAACATCAGGCTGTCTGTGCAGCAGAAGATATAAGTCATAGAAGGTGATGGAAGTGAATATGCAAGGACAATAATGGCTGCCCTGAGGGTGATGGTAAGGATGAGGAGCAGACCTAACTCAGATTTGACTTTTAAGCTTTGTTTATAAACCATAAGCATCATGAATTCTCATATAAATTAAGAAAATAATACAATCACAAACTTAATACTCAAAGCAAAACTTACTTAACCATACAAACCGTGCATATTTATGAATGTATCAGTGATTTTTTATGCAATATGGTATATGAACACTTCATTATTTTCTACCCTAATGACCACTACAGATTACTGTATACAGTTGTTGGCTAAATTAGTTGGTCAAAAAAATCATAAGATGTGCAAGACACACAAGAATCAAGAAAGAAAGGAGGCCCACAGAGACTTCCTGGAGTTCTGTGCTACAGTCCTGTTGAAGAATAAATATTGTCACACCAAATATTGACTTTCAAGCTTGTTAAAAGCTTACAAACTCTGCTTATGCCTGATATACTGTATTCCCATTTATGTTTCCTCATGTTTCAATAAATATTTATCCAAAATATTAAGAAATTCGGAATGGTTCAAGACCTTTCCAACTGCTCATGCTGACCACTGTCAAAGGCCCGTAGTGGACATATGGGTGTCAGAATTCACTCATAGAGCAATGGAAGAAGGTCCTGTTTGGATGGTTTTATGAAGTGCATCTTGTGCATGTGTCAGTTACATCGGTAACAGAAATCAGAATCTTTATTGTCATTGTGCTTTAAGAAGAACGAAATTGTGTGCAAACCCGTTCGATGCAAGTGAAAAGTGAAAAGAGCACATTTTTAAAAGAAAAATAAATAAAATATATATAGTATATACAAGACAAGAGAAATTACTGTATATAAAAAAGAGAAAATACTGTAACAGGAGAAAGAAGGGTGCATGATTGGCAGAGGTGGCAAAAGCACAGGCGTTTTTCACTTACAAATGCTTGTGTTAAAAAAAATATTCAGGTAAAGGTTAAAATACTCATTCAATTTCTTTGCTCAAGTAATAATTAAAAAGTACTGACTCTGAAATGTACTCAAACTATAAAAGTAAAAAGGAGCTCTTTGGAAAACATAGGTATTTTTGTGAAAAGCTATCTGAACCTCATGTCATATTAATATAAAAATACAATAATTCAAAATGCAATGGATTACAAACTTACAAAACAACAAAATTTAGCTGGGATAAGCTCCAGCTCTCCCAGGACCCTTATGAGGATGAGCAGAAGAGAACGGATGGTTCTTCCTCCATCTCTGAGTAAAGTGATTCTTTTCTCTTTCTGAGAAACACAGCAGCTGCACATTTAACTAGCAAACGCACTGCACAGAAAAACTAGACAGGGAAATGTTGTATTTGAAATTATATGCTTTCAAAAGCGACCCCTTTCATTCCTTTTTTGTAGCATGAGCTAGATGCCGTAATACAGCAACCACAACTTCTGCACATCTGCACCAAAAAGATGATAAATAACGCATGAACTATATGCTTTTTTGGTTCTTTCATCTCATCTCATGTGATTATATTTACCTACAAATACTTAGTATAAACCACTTTTTAAACAAGACAATGTTTTACTGTTTTTAAACAAATTTTCAACACATAAACACTTTCTTCTAACTGTATGACGTTTTTAATTGTTGTTTAATTTTAATCTTACCGTAGACTAGGAATGTCTTGTTATTTCAGTTTGTCTCATTAACAGTTTCAACACTGTTCAGCGAGTAGTTTACAGACATCTCAGCATCTTCCAAACTGCTGGAGACCACAGCAATCACTGCAGCACCATATATCTCTTTGCAACCTCCAGCAACCATTTGCCAACTGTTTTAAACTAAAGTCTAAGAACAAAAGAAGAGAGCACAAAAAGCAAAGAAATGATTGAACTGTACAAATAGAAAAGGCTAAATAACAGTGTCTTTAGCCAATAAGAGCAGTTTATTGTTAACTGTGTTGTGTTCGAGTTTGCATTAAAATTAAAAATTAAAAAAATATTCTTTTGGAGCTTTTCTTCATTTGCCTTAATTCCATTTTTGGAAGTTTTCTCACAGTCCTTTTGAAAATTCTGATTGATGGTTGATCAGTGTGAAAGAAAGAAATCAAGTTTGACTATCTCCATCAATATAGAGATCAAATGTGCCTATGTCCCGCAGTTTTTGCTGCTGGGTTCATTTTTTTTTCTAAGTAGGAAGGGGCCAAAACATGTTTATATGTAATATAGGAGGACAGTTGAATAGTGGAACATCTGTGATGCACAGAAGTATAATGTATTATAACAATGTAAAAAGGTAAGGTTAAGCTACTACATAATACAGCTGCACCCCGAAAAGTACAGCATATATGCAGTGAAAGGTGTGATAACCATATAAAATGCCTGGAAATTAGGCACTTACTTAAAATTACTTACAATATAATTATTTCTTCTTTCTTGTTAAATCTTGAATTATCATCCCCTTAGTGGTAAATAGACTAAAATAAGTATTTGTAGGTAAATATAATTATATTGTAATTCCAGGTAAAAATACGTGGAAATTCCACTTAATTCTAAGATAATTACACCCTTAGTCAAGGTCCGTATTAAAAAGTGTCTGTTACCTGAAGTGCTTCCCACCTCTGACCATTGAGAAACAAGCTAAAAGAGACAATGGTCCTTGGTTAATGCTATTGCCAAGGGTTGCGTACTTTCTCTTCAAGAATCTTTAAGTGGACGCTGCTTTTTAAATAACATCCAATGGATGCCAGGATCCAAGGTTGGCGAGCACTCTAACAACATTTGTCAGTGGTTTTAATAATATGGCTTATTACTTTATGTATTTTCTGCTCTCACTTCTTACACTTTAAAAAAAATAATGTCCTTTCATATAGTTTACTTAAATCAGGGGGGGAAAGGCAACAACAACAACAACAACAATAAGAAGAAGAAGAAGAAAAAGGGTTTTGCCTTTGTCTTTATTTTGTCTTTGTTTTTAATTAGATCTCAGTGAAATTTGCAGGTCAGCGTCTAAGGCACGTCTCATTTGTTAATCATTTAGCGCTTGAGAGGTTCAGTAATTTTGAACAGGCAACATTGTGGTTGCCTAATGAGCCTGTCAGGACCCGCCCACTCCACAGCGGATCATGAATTCAGGAAGCTACCGAGCCGGCTTCGGTGAGACTAAATCATTCATTTTCTGTGTTGTGGAGCTTCATACGCTTGTAGTTAAGGCTGTTTATTGTCGTTTCAAACAGGATTTGACATTTTGTGCGTGTAAGTAAACAAAAACAGGTGCAATCGGGCAGGTTTCCTTTTGTGCGGGAGGCGTTAGCTAGCATTAATTTCAGGTAGCGCTAGCTCGCCGTGAGTTTTCCGGCTCTGAATGGGCTCTGAAGAGTAAATATAGCAGACATTAGAGCTGGTTAAACCAGTAAAATCTGAACGTGTGAGGTGTTTGTTACAATTAGCAGTTAGCTCGTGATTACAGCTATTATGACAGCTCTGAGGGTTGTCATTGAGACAGCCCGGATGTCCAAACTGTGCACTCATTGGACGGATGAGCCACGCTGAACTCTCCTATTGGATAGAAATGATGGCACGTTTTGTTTACAGCTTCAGCATCCTGCTCTGCTGTAATTAAGTGTAACACTATTAAGGAAATCTGTAGCGTTATGATATGGCGATGAAGGGTTCATGCATTTCCTCCTCATCACTTTGGCTCTTCTTTTTGTCCTCTCAGACCTTATATCTTAGAGTTATTTAGAGTTTGACTCGCTGGTCACCCAGGTGTCTTTCAATGAAGTGTAGTGTACCCAGCGGATTATACATAACCACTGGTTCACTCCCCATTGGTTGTTTTGTGGTAGGGTATTTGAACTCGCCTTTTTGGCCCAGAAAACACACTGGCCCCTTCTACCAGGCAGAGTATCATTATTTACCATAGCAAGATAACTTCCATCTACTGTGATATTGGATTAGTTACAGCAACACCACCAGCCTGAACCACTGATAGGAGGCAGAATGGGTCCTTTCTTTCACTGTGTACCTTCTGCTGTAGCCAGCCTGCTTTAAAGTTTGATGTTTTGTGCATTCAGGGATGCTCTTCTGCATACCTTGGTTATAACCAGTGGTAATTTGTGTTTATGTTGGTTTCTTATCAGCTTAAAGCAGTCTGGCCATTATGCTCTGATCTCTGGCATCAATGAGGCATTTTCTCTCAGTGAACTGCTGCTCACTGGATATTTTTTATTTTTCTGACCATTTTCTATAAACCCTAAAGATGAATGTGAGGGAGGAAATTTCTGAAGAGTAGCCTATCGAGGAATACCAACGATACCACGTTCAAGTCATTTAAATCCCCTTTCTTCCTCATTTCGGGCATCAGAATGGGGGAGAACTTCAGCAGGTCATTTTACATGCCTAGATTAATTGAGTTTCTGTCATGTGATTGGCTTATTAGATAGATGATCGATTGATCAATTTTGTGTGGAAGAAGAGTGAAGAGTGAAATGATACTTGATAGTTTCAGGCTTTATGTGAACATGCACAGAGCCTGAGGTGAAAGGTCTAGGTAGATAAAACTGATAACTGCTGTTTTGATACCTGTTAATTCTGACCAGGTTTTTAGAGTTTATTGATCCAGGTAACACAAAGAAGCAAGGTTACTGGTGCATCCTCTTTAGGTCTTTAAAGGCTCTAAGGCTTTTTTAAGCCTTTCTAAATACTGAACTCCTAAAAAATATTTCTCAAATGCAACAATATGGAAAACCTGCCATCATACCGATGTTTAAATTTGACAGATGATCCAGATACCAGCATTAATTATTTAAGTCATTAATTTTTCATTGCTGTTTATTTGTCTTTGTTGAGCTCTGATCCAGGGCAAAAATTGATCACACACAAAACAGTAAACCTCAGCCACTACCTTTGGTAAATGTTATTTTGTTTCTACACGGTAATCGGTAAGGTCTGACATTGCTGTGTGGTTAGTAGGTGTGCATCCCAAAAGCAAGAAGAAAAATTGTCAT
Source organism: Oreochromis aureus (assembly GCF_013358895.1). Classification (NCBI taxonomy): domain Eukaryota; kingdom Metazoa; phylum Chordata; class Actinopteri; order Cichliformes; family Cichlidae; genus Oreochromis; species Oreochromis aureus. The sequence goes on from NC_052960.1 coordinate 13,849,129, forward strand.
ATTAACATACGATAAAATATAACTAATATAACTTTTACAATCATTAATAGGAAGCATTGTGTTATGTTATTTGCAGCTAAACTTGCACAGGTAAATGATTCTGCATAATATGAGCTTTGTTTAGATTAATTACAGTTATTTTTCCATGAAGTGATAAATAATGACCAGGTGTTTCTTTTCTTTAATATTTAATTTATGTGGGTATTCTTGTATAATTGCTAAGTATTCAAACATGTTGAATCAGTTGCACAGCTTGAGGAGAGGATCTGGTACCTTGCTTTAGGTGAACACTTCACAACCGTGTTTGAATTGCTTAGCAAATTAGCAGTATCCTACTGTGCTTGGCAAGCCTTATGTTGTCAGCAGCGCTGCTGAAGGTGGTATCACAATGTTAATAAGGAGTCTTAAGGATATTTTCTGACATTACACTTGTTGAAGCAGCGCAATGTGTCCTACTATTAAGATGATTATAAAGTCTAGACCACATAATCATACATATGTGTAAAACAGTAATATTAATTTTGTTTATTTTAATTTTAAATGACTAGCTTGGAACCATTTATTGTTTGAGCAGACTTTTTATTTAATAACAGGATTTGATCAGATCTCAATATTATTCAGTGGAAAGCTGATAAAAGCCTGTTATGCACACCCTGTGGCACTGAATAATGGATCTTTCAGTGCCGTCAGAAATTAGAGTTCACGCACCATACTGTGGTCATATAAATACATACAAAGACAAAATCAACGCTGATTTTCTCCATTAAAATATCAGAATTGTTTGTCCTTGCTAGTGAAACAGTTTTGCGTGTAGTTTAGTTAACAGACTAACATAAAAAGACTGCAAAGGAAGAACTAACTCCTTCCATCCATTTATTTTGTTGTCTGTTTATCGGAGCCGGGTTGCGGGCGCAGCAGCCTGAGCAGAGAAACCCAGACCTCCTCCTATCCAGGCCACCTCCTCCAGCTTATGTGGGAGGACACCGTGGCCTTCCTTGGGCCGCTGAGAGATATAGTTGCTCCAGCGTGTCCCGAGACTACCGCAGGGCCTCCTCCTGGTAGGACATACCCAGAACGCCTCACCCAGGAGGCTTCCTAATCAGATGCCCAACCTATCTCAACTGGCACTTTTCAATGTGGAGGAGCAGTGGCTTTACTCTGAGCCCCTCTCGATTGATTAAAATCTTTACCCTGTCTCTAAGGGTGGGCCCCCCACCCTTCGGAAGAAGCTCATTTCTCCCGCTTGCATCCACCATCTCATCCTTTTCTCTCGTGACCAATAGATGGGGGTGGGGACTTAAATCGACCTTGCTCAGAAAGGCTAGCTTTATTTTCCTCATATCGCTGTGCAATATAAATACAATAAAATCAATCAGTTATGTTAAAATCAGTGCCCTTACAGTCACTGAATGTTTAGTGTTTAATTATGGTGTAATGCAAATATAAGTTGCTAAAAATAATATCATCTGGAAATGTTGTTTGCAAGCTTTAAATCTTGGGGCCAAGAACTCATGAGAGCATAAATTAAATTATATGATAAGCAAAAATGTGTAAAGATGGCAACATGTTTTTTCTATTTGAGCGCTGTTGCTCTTTCTTCAGAGGTCTATTTGAAACATTTCCTTGTTTCAGGAGCTTTTACTCTGAGTTGAGATGATGTATCCTACAGAGGGTCTATTGAAGCAAATTCTAGGTAAAAAAGCACCACAGTACATAGGTTAGAACTGCACATAGATGGCCTTATTTTATCCCTGTGTTCCTTAAGTCCATATGGCCCCATCCATGTAAAAAACCAAGGTTTAAATATGTTCAATTCAAAGGTAGTTATTAGTATATAAAAGTGTCAGTAAACAGTAGCACCAACGCATTAGGGCAGAGTGTAAGCAGCTAAATGTTATTAATATACAATTAATAATATATGTTGATTATACACAGTAGTTGTAGTATGTTATATCTGTATGTTTTTATTTGAGAGATAATTAACTGCATTCTTGAAAATCTGCATAAACAGAGCTGAATTTGTTAAAGGAAATGATTTATTGTTATTAAAGGTTTTACAGTGGCTACATATTGTGTTGTATTTCCGTTTCCATGTTTTTATTGTCTTCATCTTTCAATGGCAGCTTTGTGGTCACTGAGCTTGTAGTTTGTTAGGATCTGCCTCTGTGTTTTATCTCTGTCGGCAGTGAGATGTTCAGCCAATTCGTACAGAGCCAGATAACATTATAATCTACTTTGGTGGCTGAGTGGGCTCCGTTCTTCACTACCGTGTAGCACAATGGGCGGGATGATACTATCATTCACACTGTTTATTTTGAGCTCGACTTTAACAGCAATGTGGAAATCTTTAGCATCACTTCCCAACTCTTCTGTTCCCTCAGGTGTAGGCTTGAGGATGTGGCTTCTGTGGATCGTGCTGCTCTCGCTGCTCTCTGCAGCATCTGGGAGTGCGGACTCAAAGGCTGTCACAACCACTCTTACAACCAAATGGGCTGATACACCGCTGCTGCTGGAGGCCAGGTATGACACTGCACTGCTCAACAGGTGCAGCGCTTTGGCTGCATTACATATAAATTACATTTCAAAAGGAGATAATAGATAAATCAGTGCTCTGAGGTCATTACTGTGACTGTCCTCTAAGTGAGTTTAAACTACACTTCTGTCTCACTGATATGTCCTTGAGCAAGACTGTGAATAATTAAGGGCTTTAGGTGTTGTGCTGTTTGCAGTAGCTGACACTATGCATTTCCAGCTTATGAGACTGCCACTTTCATATTCTTCTTCCCCAGTGAGTTCATGGCAGAGGAGAGCCAGGAGAAGTTCTGGGACTTTGTAGAGGCCAATCAAAACATAGAAGGAGAGCATGACGGTAAAGTAAAACTTTGGACTCTGTGGACAAGATTTCACTTTTAGTTTCTGCGCCGTGAGCAGCTGAATTTATGATGTGTATGCAGCATCTTGGCAGTAATTGCATTGTCAGTGTTTTAGCCACATACTCGTTGGAGCAATAACACAATAAAAAGTGTATCTCAGTTAGACCAGCACTGCTGTAACACAATTTCAAGGGGACCTATTATGCTTTTCCTTATTCTCTTTATTATATATACTGTACCAGTGGTGGTTACTCATATTAAATTTGGTCAGATTTTCCGATATTGAGGTCAGCGCTTGTGCAAGTAATCCCAGTGAAAACTCAGGCTTCAGATTGCTCTAAACGCAGTTTTTTCTTTTTCTCTTTTTTTTGATTATGGCACCTTATGTTGTAAGTGAGAACAGATATTCTCTCAGCACAGCAGCCCCGTCCACCTGCTGTTCAGACCTTCCGTTTGTGAGGCCCAGCGAATTAGAAGAAAGTTTGCTTACAGGGACCATGACCCTGAAGCGAGATGAGATGATCTGTGGTTATTGCCTCACAGCCCAGTGTAACATAAAAAAGGATTATTCTGAATTGTGAATTCTGCAAAGCTATTTAATATAGATTACAGTAATTAAATATGAAGGGTAATAGGTCCTCTAGAGAGGGGCGAGACCACACCAAAATCTTACGTGTGCACATTTGCTGTCCCCACACAGACACAGATCAGGCCTACTATGATCTGATCATGAAGAGAGCCAGTGCCTTGCTCAGCTCCGTCCAGTTAAACATGCTGAAGTTCGCACTCTCACTGAGAGCTTACTCTGCAACAGTACACTCCTTCCAACAGGTAACAGCAGGGCAATTTAAAGCTGTTTTGAAGGCTTGAGCACACATGTGAGTAGGATGATATTATTACTGATTATGCTTTTTTGGGGTATATTTTTAGATAGCGTCCACTGAGCCTCCTCCTTCTGAATGCTCAGCTTTTTTGAGCATCCACGGAGAGAAGACCTGTGATACAGAGAAGTTAGAGGCACTCCTAAAAACTGCACCTCAAAGGTAAAAAAGTCACATACATCTAAAGCAAAAGGATTATGAAATATATAATTAAGCACAGCTTTATTTCTCTTCTCCAGGACAAAGCCATATCTTTTTAAAGGTGATCATAAATACCCAGGTTCAAATCCAGATGCTCCTGTTGTGATTCTTTACGCCCAGTTTGGGACGGCAGATTTCCAGAAGCTTCACCAAGTCATTCTATCCAAAGTTAATGAAGGCTCTGTGACCTATGTGCTTCGCCACTACCTGCCTGTAAGAATTGCTTTACTTCTAATATAATTTAAATGAGACGATCACATTAGATAGTTTGAGATTGAGCGTATTTAAGTCACTACTTGTATATTACTATGTGAAATTATCAATAAAGCAAATGTTTTCCATGTCAGGAATAGTTTTATCCGTGTAAGTAGGTTTATGGTCATGTGGAGAAATCCCATGCTTTATCCTCGTCTTAAAAAAAAAAATTCTGCAGTTTAAGACGGTCCTCATTTACACCTGGGATGAAAAGAGCTTCTCCAGTTCCTCATGCTAGACTGCAAGTTTCTCAAGTTGGATTACTTTCCCCTCACGTGCAAATCCATTTGATAGCGTTTTTCTTTTTTTCCTCCCCCTGATTATGCTAAATTATTCTCACCATCTGTCTTTCAGGCAGGAAGTCCTGGGCACTAGAAAGGCTGTAACATTTAACTCTTACTCTGTGCATATAGCTCTGGGGCCAGACCAGGGACAGTTAGTGGCTTAAGTACTTAGCAAGCTGGTTGTCTGCACATGGAAGATAGTCAGCAAGCACATGCATTTATAATGTGAGTGGGATTTATGCTTTTTACAAGCGGGAACACAAGAACGTTCACAGAGCTTTTTACATAAAAAATATATATATTTTGTTTTGTCATCAGCTTAGCATAACTGTGTCTTTTAATCTGTTTGCAAATGCAATTAATTTGCAATTAAGCGTTTTCTGTGTCTGACACAATTTTAAGTATGTGATGAGCCCATCTTTTCTCTTTTTTCTTCTTCTTCTGCAGAAGTCAAGGGGAAAGAAGGTGTATCTGTCCGGGTATGGAGTGGAGCTGGCCATCAAAAGCCAGGAGTACAAAGCAAAGGACGACACACAAGTCCAAGGTGTACATACTCACAGGAAGACACACTGTCGATACACACATGCCCACAGTGTTGTAAGCCCAGAGGAGTCCTGACTTGAAAATCGAGTTAATTGATTGTGGTTTCAGGGGCGGAGGTGAATGCTACAATGATCGGAGAGAATGATCCAGTGGATGAGGTCCAAGGATTCCTTTTTGGCAAACTCAAGTGAGTGACTCTGTGTCAGCCTATGATAAAAATTCAAAGCTTGGATTCGATCCAGGAATTGCACCACACTCTCTCAGCCAAGCCTTTCTTTTTTTTTCTTTGTTTTTCCTCCTGCATTGAAGCACCGATCACATCTGTGCTCAACTAACCAGAAATAATCAAATCAATCTGTGAATCCAACAACTTTCTCTTAATTAGCACTTAAGTCATTTAACAGATGCATGCATTCTGTCCATCTTTCTCACTAGGACCCTCTACCCGGAGCTCAAAGAACAGCTTAAAGAATTGAGGAAGCATTTAGTGGAGAGCACCAATGAGATGGCGCCTCTGAAAGTCTGGCAAATGCAAGGTGGGCCTCTTTCCAAATTTAATTCTCTTATTTCAGTCATCAGCAGATTTTTCTGTGTTTGCAGTTTCCTTCTGAGTGATTGGTTTTGACAATATGAACAGGCTTTGCAAGGCAGTATCTGTCTCTGGTATTACACGTGTAAATAAATAATGATACAGCACAATGAAACAAACTTGTCAAAACTGACCGAGTCAACATCTTGACAGGCTAGCAGAAAATAAACTGTGAGGCCCTCTCATTTTACAGGTAACACCTGTGGGCATTGCTCCTGTGACTTAATTTTTCAGAGAATCAATTTTATGATCCTGCAAATATACCTGCAGGACTTGAACTTCGTTCTCTATCTATTACTTCCATAGCTATGGCTGACAAAGACAATTATCCGATGGGAAAAATCCCATGTCCTCATACCCATTAAAATCAAATCAATTGTTAGCTGACCCAGAGCATCCTCTGATGTTCTTACAATTTCACAGAAATATCTCGTTACACAATCATTTTAAAGATACCCTCCTTACTCCACAAATGAAAAAAAAGATCATTTCAAGGTTTTTATCTAGCACAGAATGGGCCTTTGGGGAGTGACTAGAGACAGCAGAAAACATAATTGCCGCCTACAGTAAAAGCAGTCAGCCTGTGTTTCCTAGAAACCCATGTCTTTTCTGGGATTTCCTAACATGTGTTAAATGGAAAAAATGCCCAATATGCTTAACTATTACCAACTATAAGTTGGTAATAGTTTGCATTTTTGGTAGAGTACTGGTTAATGCGAGTCAAACAAGTGGACCAAGAGGACCTAAAAATGGGTTCACTTCAAAACAGCATTACAGTATATTAGAGAAAATAAACTGTATCTTTATTATCACATGCTAGCACCGTGCAGATACTGTATTTGTTTAAAATCATCTGTTAACCATGGGAGTTTCCTGAACTATTAGAAAGTTAAAAACACTTTCCTATTTCCTGTCTCAACAACCCTTTGATCAGGAATAAATGAAAATAAATTAACATTGGCTTCTCCAGTTGTCTTCTGTTGCTTTAACAATGATGTCATTCCATCTGTGAATCAAACTAGCAGCTGAAAATGTATCTGTATCGATCTCTGATCAACGACTACGATCGATCAGTGTCCTCTTGATGCATTTGAGCCATAATACCTTGAAGACATGAGAGCTTTGTCTGCAGCAATATAAAAGCATTGATTTAGATTACATCATACATTGATTAACTGTTCAAACTCACTCTCACAGATGCAATCACATATACTTTTTAATTTTGTCATTTTTGTTTGATGTTATCGAGCAAATAAAAAATGATATTGGCTCCAGCTCGTCTGTTATGTTTATGTTTCTTAAAGAAAACGCTTCCATATGTAAAAGGTCAGCCTATCAGTAGGTGTAATCAGGATGTGAGCGTTCGGCTGCTTTGATATTTGGCGAATAAAGGCTCCGAGGAGATGAGGGGGTTGAACTCGACTGTCAGACTGTCATGTGGGCGTCTGTCTTTATCTCCTAACCCTTTGGGGCTCATTAGCTCAGCCTGTTTACAAAGAGAGGGAGACCTCCAGAGGCTAATAATCACACAGACTACAACACCATTACAGAGATGCTCACTGCATTGAAATAATCCTCACTGCTCTCTTCCCTCGTTGCACACCGAAGCTCCATGCACCCATTTATCTTTTCCACACTTAGAAATTAAAGAGATGATAAGTGTATCTGCTTTTATATCAAATAAAGGTGGCGAACATCATAAACATAATTCCTGCTCAACACGAACATTTCAGCATCGACACTTTAGTGTGAATCGTAATTTGCCCATATGAAATGTCTGTGTTGTACAGAGCTGCAAGCATATAGCTTTAGTCCTTTTAAATAATCAAGGGTAAGTTAACGATCTTTGAAGCAGCCCCTGTCTTTATTTTGTTTTATTTTTAAGAGCTCACATGTCTTGTGATTATGATCATTGTTTCTTTTTTCTTCTTTTCCTGTGTTTCCTGTTCTTCTTCTTCTTTTTTTCCACTCATCTCTTTCCCATTCTGACCCTCGTTGCCTGCCTGAACATCCACCCACCTTCTCTTTTACAGATCTGAGTTTCCAGACAGCTGCTCGCATTCTTGCTGCTCCCGCTGTTGATGCCCTCAATGTTATGAAAGACCTCAGTCAGAATTTTCCCACCAAGGCCAGGTAGAGGAGAAACAAAAACACACACAGACACACACACACAAGCAGTAACTACAATATGAAGCTTGGTTTGTGTAGATTTTGGATAGTCAGCAGTTTCACAGTTCAGTCTTTCCTTTTCTCTTCCAGGTCAATCACTAAAACTGTGGTCAACTCGGAGATCCGTAAAGAGATTGGCGAGAATCAAAAGGTAGATGTTTGATCATCTTCTATTTTTTCCACTCGTCCTTTGTAACACAATGAAAACACTTCTGCTTTTGGTTAAAGATGAAAATGAACACTTTAGTCTCTTTCACTTTCTTTCAGCTTCATGAATGCGGTTAATAAGCCTTCATGTGCTTGTTAGACTAACACCAAATGACTTGATCATTTCAGGTATTTTCAGGTTTAGAAACCACATGTAATTGTTACAGCATGAATTAAGCTGACATAATTTATGCAACATTATCTCCGATCCCAACCTCAACACGATGTGTCAGTGGTCAGTAGTCTTTATATTCCTCTCTGTGAAGTCATACGTCTTTGCTGTGCAACTTGGGGAAAAAAAACTAATGGCTGCTTGATGTCACATAAAAATCTCATTAGGACACAAGCTTCTCATGTCTTCTTGCAAAGACCGGATGATGAGGCTTTTACAAGGCTCTTTTTTTTGTTTTGTTTTTTTATTGACTCATCCAATCAAGGACTGATAGGCTTATGTGATGGCAAAGCATCTGTTGTCCGTACATATCTCCACAATTCACAAGAATTGGTGCAAGATCAAGGTCATATTTGCCATTTTACAGGTACTCCTTCATTGTCACAAGATCTGCTTCTTCTTTAAGAATATTCGTGTGATTTTAGTGAAACAAGATTAATTTGTCCCCCTTATGGCTGTTTGTGATCCTCCCTGACTTCTCAGTGGATTTTACCAGTTACAACAAAACCTAGACCCTTCATTAGGAGCTTTACATTTTACAATAACCTGTGAATTCTGATGGATCATGAGCTACTATATCATTGATATTCTGGTTCCTTCTTTTGTGCCTCCAAGACCTTTTCGTTGGCATAAAGTGAGTTCTTTTCATATCCATCAGGAATCTTTTATTCTTTAAGCTTCCCTGGAGTAGTTTTGTATGCTTCTCAGTTCAAAATAACCTTTATAAATCTTATAGTGGGCCTTGGTGCAGCTGCTCAGTTCATCCGCTGTCTGAAAGACGTCGCTTTAGCTCCTCCCCCTTTAGATTTGCTGCCCTTTTAAGCAGTATTTCTTGTGGTTGGCTGCCCCGCACAAAGTGAGAGTAGAAAAAAACTCTAAAATTGAGTTTTGATCAACCTGAAGCCTTAACTTTTAGCTCCGCAGTTTAGTGGCAAGGACTAAATCATCTGCTTTCAAACTGCTCGATTTCATCCTCTGTCCTATGTTTGTCTTTCTATTATCGAGGATCCTTATTCTTTTAATCTTGCAGACTGTGTCCTCTAGTGGTTAGGGATAATTTAGCTTTAGCTGTTTACCAATTTAATCCACTAAAGAGGAAAAACCGAGACAAACAGCATTATTGCAAACATCCACAATCAAGTAGCTTTTGTCTCTCAGAATGAAACTGCCCCTCCTGGTTTTGTTTTACCTTTTACTTTGTGATAAATTGTAAACATCATCTGATTTGAAAGGCATTCAGTTTTTGACAATGTGTGTTTTGCTTCGCCTTGTTAATGGAATAGGCACTCACCCCTTCTTCTTGTCAGTGTTTTCTCTCTCTCCTTTGCTTGGTCTCCTCTCCTGAAGCTGTGCTCACATTATCTTGGTGTGCAGACAGGGGTTCGGGCTGATGGTGGGGCTGAGCAGACAAACGTCCTAATTACTGAATCGGTGATTCATTCAGCAGGCGCACAGAGTCCTGCAGCGAGAAATGATTATTGATTGAAGTAGTTTGGACATGTGCACTTGCTCACACACAGACACGTCTTTGTCTTTCTCTCACACACAGGCATGCATCCACACACTCACACAATTTAAGTGGGATGAACAATATTTGTGTTAATCATGTCTTGTTGTAATTGCAATGTCTGGAGTATGATTAATCTGATGTCTTTGTCTTTCTGTAATGAGATTTGACTGCGCCAGAACGACTTTGAGCTTTCCTTTTGCCTGTGCAGACACACAAACACACACGCGCGTCTCTTCTCATAGACATATATACACACACACAGACACACATTTACACACCCCTTCTTTGATAATTAGATTTGTTTAGTGTGGGGTTTGATTGCTCTAAACAGGCTGATTTTGAACAGAGTTGTCAGTGCTTGTTTAGAGCTGTCAACGTGACTCGTTGTGGCTTTGTGTTGACTGTTGCCTCTAGTTTTACAGTATAATTGACTACGTGATGGCTGGTTTTGATGTTGTTTGCCTCACAGCGTGGCGATCTGCTCAGCTGGTGTTGAATGGGGAGCTTGACACAAACAGGGTATTTAGTCATATTGACGTTTCTCTTTCCATAGTTTTTCAAAGGAACTCTGGGGTTGCAGCCGGGGGATTCAGCGCTGTTCATCAACGGGCTGCATATAGATTTGGACGCACAGGACATCTTCAGGTACACACAAAAAGCCATATTTTCAGCATCTCATTTGCAGTAATTACAGCACAGAAATGCATCTGTGTTGTGTTAACCTTTTGCAAATGAAAGTATATAATCAGTCAAGACCGTAGCTTGACTGATTATATACTTTAACAATTGTTTAGAACAAAATGTTATGAACTGGTGATTGTTTTGAAAATCTGTCCTCAAACGTTAGAAGTAAAATTAAAGATTTAGTGTGTGTGTCTGTGTGTTTTGGGCTATTAAGACCTGGGAATGTTAAGACAACTGGGCCTAAAACCGGGCATGAAAAGATTTGAATGATTGTCATAAAAGCAGCAAACGCTTGCATATGGAAAACTGTACCCAAGTGATATTCTCGAGTTCAGTATTCAAAAATCAGTTCTTGTATTAGGTATTAATAGGTTGTGTTCAACCAATTGATAAAATAACTTGAGAGTGAGACTGTGTAATAACGGGGATTGTTGCTGTTTCTTTGTCACGTTTTTAAAATCTGATTTCACATTCACATCTTACCTGCTGTTTAATGATTTAAATAAGCCAGATCAAAACTGAAAATAGTGAGCTCTACTTATACATCTCTTTCAGATAATAAGGCAGTTTAGATGCTACGCTCAAATTCTTGATTACAATACACACACACTGCACCACTTAACTCGCCTCTGTCCTTTGCTACCTGCAGTGTGTTTGAAGTGCTGCGCAGCGAGGCGCGGGTGATGGAGGGTCTGCGCTCCCTGCTAATCGAGACACCTTTTATTCACGACATCCTGAAGCTCAACGTCCAGCCCTCCGACTCTGACTACGCCGTTGACATCCGCAGCCCGGCCATCAGTGTAAGAGTCCCCGTGTTCACGCACGTCCCTAATAACTAACTGAATGCTGCAGCAAATGAGGGACTTAACCAAAATAAACTTGGAAAGAAATGTGTTGTGTTTGGAAGATTTTTGTTGTGCAATCAAGTTTCTGTTTGAGCAAATTTGGAAGCATTTCAAGCCCTCCAAAATTATGGTCCTGCTTTCCTTCCGCCAGCAGTCAAAAGTAATTTCTTGTTGGCTCCTGTCTGCTCAGTCTTGTCTTTAAACTTAATTTAAACCATTTCCTCTTCACTGCATTCTCCTTTTTAGTGGATTAACAACTTGGAGACCGACTACAGGTACAGCTCATGGCCCTCCAACGTGCAGGAGCTGCTCAGACCAACTTTCCCTGGAGTCATCAGGCAGATCCGCAAGAACTTTCACAATCTGGTAAGAGCGCAGTTTATTAATCAGACTCCTGCGAATCCAAATAGATCTGAAACTTTCCTGATGAATGCTAACACGCATCTGTTGCAGGTGATCATTCTGGATCCGACCCAGGAGAACACTGTTGAACTGCTGAGCGTCGCAGAGATGTTTTATGCTAATAATATACCCCTCAGGTTGGTGTTTCTGTCATCAAGATGCATAATTTTTTTGGACAGACATTTTCTTGGAAATTAATTATCAGCTTTTATGAATTTGAATACACAACATATCACTTTTTTATTGCTGTACAGTAAACAGAAAACTAAAAAAAAAGAGGCGCTGCAGAGCATTGGTAGTCAGTAGAAATGTGTAGTTAAAAATCCATTTTAATTTAGGAGTTTTGTCAGGGATGTTTGGAAGACCTTTGATACCGCGCTGCATGTGGCATCTTGGGATGGTCAGTTTGTTTGAATACTGATGAAGCAGGCAGCACACGCTCTGCATTTTAACTGTTGGAAGCTTACTTGCTCCGTGTTTGTGTTTTAGGATCGGGCTGGTGTTTGTGGTGTCGGATGAAGACGACATCGATGGTATGCAAGATGCCGGTGTGGCACTCGTCCGAGCCTACAACTACATCACAGAAGAGGTGGACAGTCAGAATGCATTTGAAGCCGTCATGTCGGTGAGTCCATTGTTCACAGAAACTAGGAAGTGAAAAAGACTTTATCTAATCTGTGTCTCTGTTACTCTTTGCCTTTTCCACTTGTTCATCTCATTCTCTTCTCTTCTCCCTCTTATAGATGTATAACCGTGTGCCAGTTGGTGGTCGGCTGAGTGTTGGGGATGTAGTTAAAGTGCTGGAGAAGAAGTTTCCCTACGTCGAAGTTAGCAGTGTCCTCGGAGCCGACTCCAGCTATGACAGCAACAGGAAGGTGAGTCGGGTAGAATGGTTTTTTTGTCTGCTCATATTATTAATCTAAAATTACATTTTTAATAACACAGCAAATCTAAGTGTGCAATTACAGTCAAAAGAGCAGTATGCATTTGCAGAATAAAAGGATAACTGAACAACTCAAGAATAGTTTGATGATTCATCAGTGGATGAATACTGGTCATTTTATTAGGTACATACATTAAACTGCTCACAAACACAAATATCTGAGCAGACAGTCAAACGGCACCAACTCAACTGAGCGTCAGAAATGGGAAGAAAGATTATTTTAAGTGACTCTGAACGTGGGATGGTTTTTGGTAGACGGGCTGCTCTTCAGAAACTGCAGATTTATTCCGATTTTCCTCACGCAATCATCTCCGGGGGTTTTTAGAAAATGGTCTGAAAAAAGAGGAGAGAAAAAAAATCAGTGAGCGTCAGGAGAAAATGCCTTGTTGAAGTCAGAGGAGAATGGCCACGCTGCTTCATGCTGATAGGAAGGCACCAGTAATTCAAATAACCACTGGCTACAACCAAGGTATCCAGAAGAGCATTTCTGAATGCACATCATGTTGAACTTTGAAGCAGGAACCACAGAAGACCTCACTGCGTCACACTCATGTCAACTGAGGCGGAGTATCTGTCGTCTGATGGCTGCTTCCAGTGGGATAAAATCATCTTAAAGTGGTTTCTTGAACATGAGAATGATTTCACTGTACTCAGATGACCTTCAATCATCAGATCTCAATCCAGTAGAGCACATTTGGGATGTGGTGGAATTGCAGCAACTGTAAAATAGTATCTTGTACTTAAGAGGTTTTTAGATGCAAGAATATTAAGTGTGATTTTGTTCTAAAAGAGAAATAGAGCAAAACTGACTGCAGAGCCTAATAATTAAAGGTTAACCCGATAACATTTTTCTTTCTTTCTTTCTTCCCTTTCAGGAAGGACGGGCATACTATGAGCAAACAGGAGTAGGCCCGCTGCCTGTGGTCATGTACAACGGGATACCTTACCAGCGTGAACAGCTGGACCCGGATGAACTGGAAACTGTCACCATGCAGAAAATCCTGGAGACCACCTCGTTCTACCAGAGGGCCGTCTACCTGGTCAGTTACAATCACATTTACAATAAAACCTCATTATATGCCATATCATTATTTTATTGAGGGTTATTCTAAAATACAGGTTTTAGAGCATAAGTCACAATTTCTAAAAAAAAATATGTTGCTGGACTTTAATTCAAAACAACCAATAATATATCTCAGTTTCATCTTTTGATATTTTGTATTTGTATTATTTTGAACAATATGCAGAAAACTGCATTTTGCATCTCAGCAAAAATAGTTTGCCTTAATTTCACAAGCAAACTTCAAATCTATTCTATTTTTTATCAATAAAAATGTGTTTTGTTTTTTCTGAAAAGTACTCTGTTAATTCCAGATGCAGGTTTCATAAGATATATTTATTTGTCTGTCCTTTTCTCTTAATTAGGTTTTTATTCAGTGGACCTGCTACAAAATCTTAGTGTAAAATTAAAGGTATTAAAGGCAGAAGTTAAGCCACCATGAAGTAAACTTGCTAAAGTGCACTGTCTGTCTTTGTAGTCATAAAACAAATTCTCTTTTCAGCAGGATCTCTGTGAGCATGCCATCTGTCATTTTTCCTCTTTTAATGTCAGCCCATCACACAGAGGAGCCAAATCTTTGAATTGATTCTTTCAAAGGATTTCTAAGGAATTTAAACACAGCAAGCAGCATTTAATTTGGTGGCTATAGCAGTCTTACTGGTCAGCATAGCATTAGCCATCCTACCTTTTCTCTTTTCTTTTTTTTATGTTTAACTCAAACTTATTCAGAGAAAACTTTCTAAACAAGCACCCGTAACTGCAGTGGAAAGGCCATTAACATTTAAGAAGTGCTTTTTAAACTGTGAGCAGGGAAATCTTGCAGAGAAGGACCTCCTGCGAAAGCGACGACTCTGACTTTTTACTTTAACCTCGCATGTTTCCTCTCATGTCACTTGCAGGGTGAGCTGGCTACAGACCACGATGTCGTCGACTTCATCATGAACCAGCCCAGTGTTGTTCCTCGAATCAACCCCAGAGTGTTGTCCACCAGCAGAACCTACCTGGACCTGTCTGATACCAGTAAGTATGAGGGTTTCTTAAATTTCAAATTTGTTTTAGATCATCCTCAGAAACTAATGTGCTGTCTGTTACATGGATGACCTCAAAGCTTCATGTAGAAGCACAGTTAGTTTTCCAAATATTCTTCAACCATTACTGCTTCTATTTATTTCTATTTATTTGATGATTATTATTTTGTTGGCATTTTAGCTTGCAGTACAGATATGATGTAATCAAAGGTTTGTATATTATAAAAACATTTGCTCCACAATCGATGCTTTACTCCTTTTTTACCCTCGTTTTGCAGATAACTACTTCATAGATGACTACGCTCGCTTCTCAACGCTAGACACAGTAGAGAAGAACACAGCTGTGGCCAACAGCATGAACTATATGACAAAGAAAGGTAAGAGCACTCTGGCATCTGATCACTGAGTAGAAAAGCATGCCTGTGGATTTTTTTTTTCTTGTTGTTACTTGTGAAGATAAAAAATTTCAAAGCTTAACTCTCTCCTGGTGTATTCTCCTTCTGTCCCCTCCTCCTCCTCCACTTCCACCTCTTATTCATGTGTTTTTAAATTCCCTGCATCAGGGATGACCACCACCAACAGGCATGGTAATCACCCTTTTTCTCCACATTATTCCCCCTCCTACTCACTTGCTCTTTTTTTCAGTTTTCTGTTAACGACATTGTTGGCACCGTGTTTGTGAATCCACCACCACTCCTCCATCTGTGTTCAGTTCTCAAAGGACACAAATGACTAATAATTATGCATGTGATAATTGTGTACCAGTCTCCAAGCATGAGTACTAAAATGTGTTTATGTAACTGCTCACTATAACGTTGTTTGTTCCAGTGGGAGAGCATGATAGTTCACCCAGTATGATTTCAAAGTAACTGCATGAAAAGTTTGAACGGTGTGATAAGGAAGCAAAATTTGGAGCAGAGAGCAGCACTTTAGCACTCAGTGGTCACTTTATTAGGTACAGCTTGATGGTGCTTGTTCCTTCAGAGCTGTCTTAATTGTTTGTACGTGTGGGAAATGAGTCTCAGAGGTTTTTGGTCCATATCAACACAATGGCATCAAACAGGTGATCTATTGGATTGAGCTCATTTGAGTAGAGCGGTCATGTCATGTTCAAGAAACCAGTTTGAGATGATTTGAGCTGTGCGACATCCTGATTCATTGGGCGTAGCTTCTGCTCTTAGCTGACAGGAGTGGCACTCGGTGTGGTGTTCCACTGCTGTAGCACATATGCTTCAAGGTTCAACATGTTGTGCATTCAGAGAATCTCTTCTGCATACTTTGCTTGTCACAAGTGGTTTTTGAGTTACTGTTACCCTATCTGGCTATTCTCCAACAACGTCTGGCATCAACAAGGCATTTTCACCTAGAGATTTGCAGCTTATTGGGTATTTTCTCTTTTTTCTGACTACATTCTCTAAATGCCAAAGACTTCTGTGTGGGGAAAATCCCAGTAGATCAGCAGATTCTGAAATTCTCAGACCAGTATGTCTGACACTACCAGCTATGCCATGGCTAAAGTCACTTAAATGACCTTTCTTCTCCATTCTTATGGTCTGTTTGGTAAATGATGCTTATGCCTGTGTGTGTGTGTGTGTGTGTGTGTGTGTGTGTGTGTGTGTGTGTGTGTGTGTGTGTGTGTGTGTGTGTGTGTGTGTGTGTGTGTGTGTGTGTGTGTGTGTGTGTGTGTGTGTGTGTGTGTGTGTGTTCCTGATGAGTTGCTTGCTTGTTTTTTTTGTTTTTTTTAGATATAAGTGACCTTGATTCTTGGTGTTTTTATGCCCGTGAAGCTGTTTGAACTTCTATATGTGATATTGGGCTATAAATAAATTTGAACTTACAGGTGAACAGGTGTACCTAACGAAGTGGCCACTGAGTGTATTATCTTTGTTTGCCAACACCATTAATACCACTGAAGTTGATCTGTAGCACAACTGTGGTTGTTTATTCTTACCTTGTGTCTTTCTTCTTCTGTGGTTGTCAGATGATGCCTACATTCGTCCTGTGACTTTCTGGGTAGTGGGAGATTTTGACAAACCCTCAGGACGCCAGCTCCTTTATGATGCCATCAAACACATGGTATGAAATGAGCTGTTGTTTAAAATATTGTTATACAATTTTTTGATGTGAAGTAAACTGTATAAAACAAATTCTGATACCTTCCAAAAGTTGCTTTTTCACAAATGATATGTGACCTAACCACTCCATAAAGCTACTACTTGATGTTTTTATTCTGCAGTTTTTCTGGGATTAAACAACCAGTAAGCCTGTGGCTGCTGCAGACTTTTATACAAAGCTAGGCTAATGTGCAGCTGGCTATAGCATCATAGCCAAGAGTGATGACTTTATTGTTGTAGAACTTGAAGGAGAGAAAAGCAAAAAGGCAGAATGCCAAAAAGTAATTGTGTTCCTTCGCACAAAGAAAAACACGGATGCAAAGCAATGAAACGTGTTCTGTGTCATTAACCAAATAAATGCACATGCTTGTTAAAAAGAGGTGAACCAGTTTTAAAACTGAGGCTGTCCTCTCTGTGTATCATAGTTTCCTTTACAGTGATACTCATGTGGAGTTTAGCGTATAGACGGTCAGAACATTAAAGCCTGTAGAAGCTTATCATCTCTCCCCTCCTGTACAACAGAAAACCAGCAACAACGTCCGACTGGGGATGATCAACAACCCGTCAGCTGACGTGTCTGCTGAGACGACCCGCGTGACCAGAGCAATCTGGTCCGCCATGCAGACACAAACTGCCAATAATGCCAAGAACTTCATCACAAAGATGGCTAAAGAAGAGACCGCTGCGGCCCTGGAGAAGGGTGTCGACGTCGGCGAGTTCGCTGTCGGGGTGAGAGGGTTACACACAGAATCTAAACATGATCATGTTTTCTTCTTTTATTACTGGTGAAATATTTAGCCTTTGCACTACTGCACTAAGCCATCCTAGTTTTTCTTACTCCTAATTTGTCCTTTTTGTCAGCTGCCTACAAGATATCTATGTTTTTTTCTTCAGGGTATGGATTTGTCACTGTTTAAAAGTGCGTATGAGGCTCCCAAGTTCGACTTCCTGCTTTCCCACGCTGCTTACTGTCGAGATGTGCTCAAACTGAAGAAAGGACAAAGAGCAGTTATCAGCAACGGAAGAGTGAGTCAGAAATTTTAAACCTGTCCTAGATGTTGTATAGGTTCAAATATAGCTTATATTGATGTCAAAAATGTCCATCTACCCACATTTACTGTAGTTATTCAGTCAGTATTTTTGTTTTCTTCTTGGCAGATCATAGGTCCGCTGGAGGAGGCGGAGGTGTTTAACCAGGACGACTTCCTGCTTTTGGAGAGCATCATCTTAAAGACTTCTGGAGAGCGCATCAAAAGCAAAGTTCAGAATTTTGGAATCGAGGAGGACAGGTATTTTCAGGCTCCTCTGAGAAGAAGTTTACAGATGAACCTTTCTTGTGCGAGTTAACACTTCATTTTTCTCAGGGCCAGCGACCTTGTGATGAAGGTGGACGCTTTGCTCTCGTCTCAGCCTAAAGGAGAAGCGCGTGTGGAGTATGGCTTTGCAGATGACCGCTACAGGTACAGCTGTGTATAAATCAGATGAGCAAGATTTCTTTATTGAGTTGAGATGTTTAAAAAGTGAGTACTCCACAGGGGTGATTTGATAGTTTATTTCAGAAGGGAGACCTTGAAGAGGTCGGTTAAAGATTTTTTGTTTGCTGTTTTTTCTGGAGAAAGCAGGAGGATCTTAAATATGTTTTGTTTGCTTGATCTTCTCGTTGATTTGCTGTTTGTTGGCAGTGCTGTGAAGATTCGTCCTAAAGAGGGAGATGTATATTTTGATGTCGTTGCTGTGGTAGATCCAGTAACCAGAGAAGCTCAGAAACTTGCTCCTCTTCTTCTGGTAGGTTATCTGTGATAACTCCTTTGAATTTGTGATCCATCGTGCTCGTACGTCCAGTTGATTTATTTCTAACGTGGTCTGTTTTTGTTCTGTGTAACACCTCCCTCTCCTCGCCTCCTGCAGGTTATGAAGCAGCTGGTAAACGTCAACCTGCGTGTCTTCATGAACTGCCAGTCAAAGCTGTCAGAAATGCCCCTGAAGAGGTGAGAAAACAAGCAGTTTCTGTACTCCATGCTGAAATTGTATATCCTAGTTGCACCTTCATGGTCTTTCTATTTCCTCTCCCACATCACTTTTCATTTATCCTTTAGTTAAAGTACAGAATCATCAAATATCATATTATTATGCAGGTTTATTGACTTTGCAATAGTCATGGACATCTGCTGACAAGATGTTACCTTTTCTGAATCTTTTGATGTTGCTTCATGTGCATATGGTGCTTACTGTAAATCAGGATTGTTCTGTTAAAGCAGGCAGGATGTGGTGTAAAGACTCATCCACCTGATATAAAGGTTCACCTGATTTCTGCTTGTGTATTTGTCTTCCAGTTTTTATCGTTACGTACTGGAGCCAGAGGTGGCGTTTCAGGCTGATGGTAGTTTCTCTCCTGGGCCCATGGCAAAGTTCCTGGACATGCCCCACTCTCCACTCTTCACTCTAAACCTCAACACTCCCGAGAGCTGGATGGTTGAGTCTGTGCACACTCGATACGATCTGGACAACATCTACCTGCAGGAGGTACAGCAGTACATCTGTTTTTAGGAAGGATCGTTTATTTGTTTGTTTTTAATTCTTTAATTTTGCTGTTTCAGTAACTCAACTGGCTGGACAACATATAGATAATATAAGTTGCTTATATATTGAACATTTTGGAGTCCAGTCCTCATGGAGACCTTCAGCTAATTTGGGAACCATTATTAATGTGTGTCTGTGGAGCCCCTGGATGCTGATATAGGGCTGCATAAAGTAAACTTTCCTTGGCTGTGCTTCTGTGTTTGCAGGTGGAGAATATTGTAGCAGCAGAGTATGAGCTGGAGCACCTTTTGTTGGAAGGCCATTGTTTTGACGTCAGTTCGGGTCAGCCTCCACGTGGCCTTCAGTTCACCCTGGGAACCGAGTCTGAGCCCGTCATCGTGGACACTATCGTCATGGCAAACCTGGTAATCACTTCAAAGCATGACCCTCTCTATAACACAGCTTTGATTTGTTATAGTTTAATGCTTTCCTACTTGATAAATAACATATTTTTACTTTCCTAGACATTAATATTCTCTCAGCCTGAAACTGTAAATCTCCTTTGTTCTGCTCTGCAGGGTTACTTTCAGCTCAAAGCCAACCCAGGCGCCTGGATCCTGAAGCTAAGGAAAGGGCGCTCTGATGAAATCTACAAGATTTACAGGTAATAATGTGCCGAATTGGCTATATTCTGTCACATAAATGAAATGTCAGCCACTCCTCTTTGCTCCTGGTTCTATAAATTAATCTGAAAATCTCTCTTCTAATGTTTTCATTATCATTTCTTTCTTCTGTTGCAGCCATGACGGCACAGACTCTCCGGCAGACTCGGACGACATTGTAGTCGTGCTGAACAATTTCAAGAGCAGAATCATTAAAGTCAAGGTCGGTTCACTTGCAATGCAGTGACGTCTTTCTGGCACAAAAGCACAGAAGCAGTGGCAGGAATCTGCCCTTCAGCACTGTTAGCTGGATAAATCCAGGATGGAAAGTTGGTGAGCAGAATATCCAGACTGCTCAATTTCTCAGGTTTCTCATAAATTTTAACGAGAAGCAGAAACTGCGGTCTGAACTGAGCCGTTTTGAGCTGAATAAATATGTAATTTGTGCAAAGATGACTAAAGTGAAATCAGACTTTGAAGCGGTATTTGCATATGACAGATGTGCCCACGTGCCAGTGCATTTTTCAACTACAGACAAAAGCACATACACATTAAGCTTCTCTCACCTCTTTGTTTTTCACATTAAAAAGCCCATATTATAATTTTTGGGCTTTATAGTGTTTGTTTGTGTTTGTCTTCTCAAAAATTCTGAGAAGTTGCAAAAGTATGCTTCAAAATTGTTTTCCACCATTCATCTACATCACTGTGTAACACATTGCCATAATGCCCACCAAACAGCTTGTTTGGCCCTCCCTCAAACAAAGAAGGAGCAGCTGCCTCACAGTCGACCTTTATTCCCTCACTGTGCTTACTCTAAAGGTTAGCCACAAGCAACGCATGCCAGTTTTTGTAATGTTGGCTGCTAGAGTGAACAGTGTCTTCACTCCAGGTCTTGCTTATGCCCCTTGACCCAACGCAACCCCAGCTTTGCCCCCAGTGTGGTAAATACAGTCTCATCTCCTAGGCAGCTTTTATTCTCTCAGGTTGTCGACCTGCTGTTGTGTCTATGAGTGGAGTTTTTTGCAGGAGAGAGGTTTTCAACAATAGGTGTGGATGATGCTTTGTGTAGGTTGAATGCTAATTGGTTGACAAGTGGGCTGGGAGGGGAAGGGAGCGACAGGCACTTTATATTGTAATGTAAAGACTCAACAATATTAGACCACTCCCTGTGAGCAAGCACTTGGTGACAGTGGGAAGGAAAAAAACCCTCTAACAGGAAGTAACCTCTGGCAGAAGCAGGCGCTGAACCTGCCGTGACCGAGAGGGAAGATGCAGCATGAAAAGTACAGACAGTGACTATCTTGGAAACTTCATTGTTTATCACTTCAGCTCTTTGTTGTTAGCTCTTCTCTGTGGCTGATTGGTGAACCAACAACAGCACAAGCAAGAGACTATACTTGTCTGTTGTCTACAATTCTATTTCCAAAATTTGACGATAAAACGATTAAAAGGTTTTGTGACTAAACTACTATGAAAGTCTTTCATAACTATGACATCTGGCCCAGTATCCACCCCGTGTCTGCAGCTCTGCTCCCAGAATCTGAGGGCCCTGAGACTCGGTGGATTACTTGTGTTTTTGAAGGCAACATCGCCGCAGCAGCAGCTTAGCATTAGCTTTGATAATGTGTCCAAAGAGCAAAGCTGTGTAAGAAAGCAATCACCTGAAGCACTTTAACCTAATATTTAGGGAATTACACTCTTGAACTCATGACAACATGTGAACATGCGATCTCGTGTGATCTTAAAGCCAATACAAAATTTAAGTCAGAGTAAAAACTCAACCACTAATGTTTTGTGTAAGTTTCAGTGCTGAATCCAAACCACGTCATATGATATTTGATTCATATTTTAAACAGACTAATTGATTTTCTTCTTTTCTCCTCCCACAGTATGTTGTGACTGACTGAGTTATGATTGTGTGTTGATCAGGTCCAAAAGAAGCCAGACAAGTTCAGCGAGGAGCTGCTGAGTGATGGGACGGAGGAGAACGACACTGGTTTCTGGAATTCCCTGACCAGGTGCAGCTCAAAACGGTGATCATTTTTAATTTTCAAATGTTCAAAACTGTCAAATAATCGCTTTTCATTTTGTCTTTCAGAGGTTTCACGAGTGGAGGGAAGACGGAGGAGCCGAAGCAGGACAAGGAAGATACGATCAACATCTTCTCTGTGGCCTCGGGGCATCTGTACGAGAGGTTCCTCAGGTGGGTGTCAGAGATGTGACCGGGCAAAGAAAGGGGATTGTCGTGTCAGCCAAAAATCCTTGAAAGCGAACATCCCTGCTTCTTCCTTATACTTTTGATTTTAGAGTCTTTTTCTTCCCAGTTCTGTTGCCACCAGTCTTTTTACTTTACTGTCGTCCTCCTCTCTCAGGATCATGATGCTGTCAGTTCTAAAGCACACCAAAACTCCCGTCAAGTTCTGGTTCCTCAAGAACTACTTGTCTCCCACTTTTAAGGTAGGATTTGACTTTATTTTATTCTATTTTTTGCCACTGGTGTCACTTTAAAACTCAGCTGGCATCTCGTCACTGATGTGGAAATCTTCTCCAATGGCTGCGGCTTTTTCTCTGTCCAACATCGATGTGAAGCTCAAGCAGAAACGTGCAGCAGGGATCGGATTACTCCCTGATTTTTCTCTTAAGTATTCTTTAGTTTTTATGTCTAAAAATAATTTGTGTGGGAGATACTGTTGGCTTCTGAAGGTGCTGCAGTTTAGTGGATAGGATGCTGAATGTATTGCATGTTTTAACACGAGTGTAACAACCTTTGCTTACAGGAAAACAGAGAGATGTGGGATGTACTTAGTATTTCACTAGAAAACATGTTATTTGTTTAAAGCACAGTACACCCACGGTACAGTACTCTGACAGAATAGGACCAAAGGAGCATTTCTCTTATGTTCTCACCATAAAAGCAAACTAAACCTTCCTAACGCTGCTGAGTGCAGCTAGTGTGAAGAAATGTAACAACCACCTCACTGATGCCGTTTTCATACATGACCTCTGGACTATTTCAGGAAAATTGGGTCAGGAAGTTGTCTGAAGTTACTCACATGTGGCACACAGCGAGCTGTGAACATTTGCGAAGCACTAAATGGAGATTTTTTTGTGCCCACAAGGCGCCACACCTGAAACCCACCGGAGTGTTATTCACTCTGAAGCTGACGGCTGATCCCTTGTGGAAGTTCCAGGCTCTGGTTGTCGGGTCATGTGTCAGTCAGCGGTATCCTGCTCTCTCATTGGTTGTTGCTTCAATTGCTCGCCTGGAAGCTGAGAAATGTTTGTCAGGTCCCAGCCACTTCTGTGTCAGATCTATCTAATGTGGCTTCGATGTGACTGCACCAAACATTTATACTAGTCTTCAAAGATTTAAGCCCATTCATAAACACTGAATCAGGCAGTTTGTGCTATTTCTGTAGCTCGGCACAACAACAGCCTTCTTTCAATAAAAGAACCAAGCAGACGGCTGCAATGGGAAAAAAGAGATTATTTTTAAGTCATTATTGAGCCTGCTTTGAAGCAAAAACAGTAACAGCAAAGTGTAGAAAAAAATATTGTCATAATAAATGTGAATTCAACATGAATCTGAATTCAGTCAAAATTAAATAAATCACAAATATTAAATTTGTAAATCAGTTTTACAAATTGAACTCTAAGATTTAGAGTTAAAAATAAATATCATTATATATAATTTAAGTATAATAAAATCTGCTATAAGGTCGTAAACTGAGTGTAATCATACTTATTTCACTATTTATAGCTTATAAACTTCTATGAATGAGTTTCGTTCCTCAGTAGATGACTGCTCAATTTTATACAAACCTGTGGTATTCACTTTACTTTTGATTTCTGCTGTCCTACAAAATCATCCGTCATGCCAAACATTTCACTAATTTCTAGAAATCTTACATAAACAACTATTCAACCACAGAATGACTGAATTTCATTGAGTTTACCACTCTTAGTTTCAATGTTACAGATGCAAGAGTTTTCTGAACTCCAGAAGAACAGTAAAGTTTAAAACGCTTTAGGCCACTGCTGATTGGTCCATGCAATAATGTATCTAACCGTCACATAGCCTGATCTTTGCCGATTGGCTGGGAGCAGTTTGTGTCCTTCTACGACCTCACAGAGCGGTGTCTATTGAAGTTACCATGCTTTTTTTTTTTTTTTTGTGGTCTTACATTGTGTTTATTTAATTTTGCATTTTCGATATATAAATCTGTCAGGGGTCAGTTGTCGGTCAGCTGTCAGCCTGTTTATGAATTTAAACCTTAATTATTTATGGCCCCATATTGTCAAAGGGGAAAATTATGAGGTGTGCACATGCTGACAGCTCTGTTCCTGTGTGTCACCATCTTTCAGGAGTTTATCCCCCACATGGCGAAGGAATACGGCTTCCAGTACGAGCTGGTCCAGTATAAGTGGCCCCGCTGGTTACACCAGCAGACGGAGAAGCAGAGGATCATCTGGGGCTACAAGATCCTCTTCCTGGACGTGCTGTTCCCTCTGGCCGTCGACAAGATCCTGTTCGTGGATGCCGACCAGGTTCGCTCACATGTAGCTGTGCAAACACAGTCACTCATCCTGCATCTGTCCAAATATTTGTTCTTTTACTATTCAGTAAAGGAGGAAACTGTCAGCTTCAGAGAACCTGTTAAATATAATATTCCTCAGGACTGCCATGAAGTGCTAAAAGGTTTGGAAGTAGTTTTATAGAAAAGTTTGGAAGTGCACACTCAGTTCTGCTCCACATGAGTTCATAGACTCATTTTTTTTTCTTTTTTTTATGTGAGATATTTTCTCTATTTTTTATTTTATTTTTTTACTGTTTTGTGCCAGCTAAGCTGTTCACACCTCCTCCTCTGCTTCAGATCGTGCGCACAGACCTGAAGGAGCTGCGTGACTTCGACCTGGAGGGAGCTCCGTACGGATACACTCCGTTCTGCGAGAGCCGCAGGGAGATGGACGGATACCGCTTCTGGAAGTCCGGATACTGGGCGAGCCACCTCGCTGGACGCAAATACCACATCAGGTAGATGCTGATCGCTCAGCTACAGTGTCGCAATCAAGTTTCAGCAGCATTTAACATCAACTTTCTGCAAACATGCTTTCCTGCAACTTTCACGTGTTACCATCGTTTGCAGCGCGCTGTACGTCGTCGATCTGAAGAAGTTCAGGAAAATAGCTGCAGGAGATCGACTCAGAGGACAGTACCAGGGGCTCAGCCAAGACCCCAACAGCCTTTCCAACCTCGACCAGGTCTGACGCTCTCTTCACTCACTGTCCACATTTGTGTTTTTATGCACACGTGACATCAGAGCCATGTGTTTTATGTAAAACAGCCATATGTTTTTAGATTGATTGAACACTCCTCTCCAGTTTTTCAGTGAAGACTTCAGAGCAGCCTCGCTTTAGTGTGCGTCTGTTCCTTGTCGGCGCTCGTGTTTACTCGTCATGTTCTGCTCTGCTTCTGATTTCACGACAGCGCATCACTGGTTTTATGATTGCAGCATTGTTCAGCAGCTTTTACATTTCAGGCTCTGATGTCCTTGAGCACAGCGACAGGACAAACTGTAGTCTGTGATTGCAACTTGATTACTACGCAGCTGAAAGAAAACATAAAGACAGCCAACTGTGAAAGTACACAGGGGAAGCAGATGCTGCTTCTAATGCTTGTTTGTACATGATGGTTCAACCTTCATAACAATAGTTTTCCCTTCTCTGCTTTTAGTTAAGCTCTGCACTTTTTCTCACTGGTTTGTTTGTTTATATGATTTGATTTTTTCCAGGATCTTCCAAACAACATGATCCACCAGGTGCCCATAAAGTCTCTACCTCAGGAGTGGCTGTGGTGTGAGACCTGGTGTGATGACAGCTCCAAGAAGAGCGCCAAAACAATAGATCTGGTAACAACGTGCTCCTATTTTCTGTGCAGTTTGACAGAGTTTCAGAGGATTGATGGCAGTTTTCTAAAGATTGCTATGTATCCTAACAGCCACTAGAGGGCAGGCAGGCTTAAGAATGAGTTCACATTAAAAATAAGACCACCTTCTTCTTCCACCACAGTGGATCATCTGCCTCCATCTCACCCTGTCCCTAGCATCCTCCTCGGTCACACAAACTCTCTGCCTGTCCTCCTCCTCTACATTCATGAAGCTTTTTCTTTTCCTCCTGCCTGGCAGTTTTATATTTAATATCTTTTGCCCAGAATATCCACTATCCCTCCTCTGCACATGTCCAAACCATCTCAGCCTTGCCATGAAGGTTTTAAATAGTCATTTTATAGGTGGACAAAAATCAGTTTTGATGCTGCGTCCTGTTTTTGTTACCAAACAACATTATGTGAACTATGATATGAGCTGTTTCGTCTTTCTTCTCATTTTCCCAATATCAGTGCAACAACCCGATGACCAAAGAGCCCAAGCTGCAGGCTGCGGTGAGGATCGTGGCAGAGTGGACCGACTACGACCAGGAGATCAAACGCCTGCAGGCCAGAATCCAAGACAGAGCGAACCACATGGCGAAGCAGCAGCCCACAGGTGCGCCTCGCTCGCGGAAACCGATACGCGCTGCTTTCCGCATTAATCACACAGACTAACGTCTCTCTCCTCTGTCCTCTGCCAGATGCTCACACGGAGCTGTGAGGCGCTCGCTGCGATGAGGCGCTGAACTGGACTCTGTTTAAAGAGTCTGCTTCAGAACGACGCTCCTCTCCTGCCTCGGGGACTGCTGACAGACTGACCGACTGGTTGAAACAATGTCCAGTTTTTTGTTCTTTTATAGGTTTCGGTGACTGTGTGGGTGCAAACTGTGAGGATGTGCTGTGTGAAGCGAATCATTTTTTTCTCCCTGTAATTGATGTCAGTCTGTTTGCACTGATTGGGATTCTGGTTCTGGCTTTTGTAGAAGCACAAAGGGAGGAGGACTTCAGAGAATGGCATTGCTGGTTGATTTTGGTGTTTATTTGCTGTACGTCAAACATTTGGTGCTGGTAACACTTTGCACTCGCTCATTTGAAGCTGTTTGGTTTTTCTCTGGATTGCATAAAGATACAAGTTCTCGTGAAGGCTGTGATTTTAAAGAAAACAAGGAGAAGCACTATAAACTCTCACCCACAGGTGTTTGACCTGAAAATGAACATCAAAATCAGTAGGATTGTTGTCACTGTGACTCTCAGGTACAGATGTTGCAGCATAAAGTCAGAAGCAGATCAAAGTTATACTGTAAAGGGAAGAGAAGCCTTAAAAGTTTGGCTAAAGCAAAAGTGATTTCTGTTCTTTGGTAACATCGATGGATTTGTCATCTTCATCTTGTTTCGGCTGTCAGATATTTTTGTTAAATAAAGTCTGAGTAATGGGTGGTTCAGTGTATTTTTGTTTACATGTGATTACTTGAACAATATTCTGCTTTAACTATTTACGTCCTGTGCAGATTCTGCTAACCCTGGTGAGAAAGCTAGTTAGCAGCCAGATAAGCACACTGCTGAAAAAGGAAACACTGGATCACATGATAACAGCAAGTCCGTTAAACTTCAGGGATATCATTCTGTCCTGGTAGGAAGCATGAACCACTGTGAGTCCATATCAGCTGCTCTGGTGCAAATCAAAGTGACATCAGAGGCAATAACCAGACTGCCCCCATATCCCTCATGACTGCTTTTTCTCTAGTTTTGCTTTTTGCCTAGTGTCCTTGTCACATCTGGCAGCATGAGGCAGTACCTGCAGCCCATGCTTGCTGTCAAAAGAAGCTTTGCTGTGTCTCCCAGCACAGCCTCAAGAGTGTGGAGGAGCTGCTAGGAGACTGAACAGAGCCGTAGAAGGACATCAACTCAGCAGGACTTGTTTCTGCTCTTTTGTGCAAGGAGGAACAGGAGCACTGCCAGAGCCCTACAACATGATCTCCAGCAAGCTATTCATGTGCAGGCTGTCTGAATCAGAGTCCACGAGGGTGGTGTGAGGGCCTGACGTCCCTTTGTGGGACCTTTTCACCCCAGCACTGTGGAGCTTGACAGAACACCAGAACTGGCCGGTCTGCTGCTGGGACTCCGTTCTCCCATGTGGAGAGCAGATTCACTCTGAGCCTGAAAGAGTGTGGACAAGCTGGGTAAATGTTTTGCTGCTTCAAACATCATCCAGCATGACAGGTTTGGCAGTGGGTCAGTGGTGAGCTGGGGGATTCATATCCTTCGGTCACACAGACCTCCACAGGCTGTGCTGGCGTTACCAGGATGACATCATCAGACTGATGATGTCATCCTGCAGGCCAACGGCTAGACTGTGTAGGTAGTTCCTGGATGACAAAGTAGTGATGTCACTTCCCTGCACAGATCTGAATCCACATGAGAACTTCTGAAGCATTTTGCAAGAAATCAGCCTTTCTGGAAAACACCTAGGATTTTCAAATTTATCTCCTAGGTGGATCTACTATGAGACTAAAGTTTCCACTGTGATTATGTCACAGCTAGAAGTGTAATGAAGATGGTAAGGATATTAAGTGTACTTTTTTTGCATATAAGACTGGGAAACCACCCCTCTCGCACATGTAGCATCTCGTGATGGTTCTTGTTCTCACATCATGCACAGCTGTGAATTTCTTAAAAACAGATCTGATCCTGATAGCAACATCTGGATCTGCCACCACAATGCCTGTTTAATATTACAGATCTAATTTTTCCAGAGCAGCAATTCATACTGTGATCTCGTTGCACATCACTGCTGTTCTCTTCCTTTCCCCCGTTGTTTACTGTCATATCTACCAACCATCAGCATCTACATACTCTCTAAAGTGTAACCCTCTTGGTGCAGGACATCCCATTTCTGCCCTGGACACACAAAACCTGTTACTGGAAGGTTTCAGACTTTTATTGTGATCCATTTGAAAAAAGGTTTTACAAAAAGGTAACATTCAATTTTTACACCAATTCTTTAAAAAAAAAAAAAAAAAAAAAAAAAATCACTTAAAATAAGGTTTTGATACAACAAAATTCAGTTAACTAATGGCTTCTATGAACAATGTGAAAATAAGATAATATACATGTAAATGAATGCTACAAAGATGAGGACAAACAAAGGGATTACATCAATTAAAATAAAAAATAAAAACACACAAACAATGGCATGATTGTTTTGCTTTTTCACTTGAGTGACATCTGGCCAGAATTACCAACAGAGCGGTTATTGCAAAACGAATCCCACAGCGTGTGGCGTGCAACTGGAATGTGATGACACAAAAAGCAGGAAAGAAAACAAAAGTAGAACCGCCCTAAATGGGGCCGATTTGATGCATCCGTTTTCTTCACATGGCAACACTGGTGTGTGCAGACTCCTCCTGCAGGCAACAAACAATAACCCAGAACGCTTTAAAACCTATGATCCCCATCATCGTGTGGCTTCAACATAGACGACACCCAGACCAGCAAAGAGACGTGGAGAACTGAAACATAATGAGAATTAACGCAAAAAAAAAAAACCCCCAAAAAAAAGATGTGGTGTTTCTTTAAATGTGGACAAGCACAGCGGACGGCGTGCTCATGAGAACAGATGCTAAAAGAAGTTGCTTGCATCTGTTTCCCCCTCCCCTCCCCTCGTCCTTGAGGCAAAAACACAAACTTCAAACCGGTTAATGGTGGCACTGTCATCTTAACCTGACCAGCCAGCTGCGCCCGTGCTCTGCGTCGAGCGGCGCGCGGCGTGACATCAGCACCGCTGCCCCGACTGGGCTGGAAAATAACCTGATTTGCCATCTTAGTAAAGTCTGTAACGCCAAACGCGAAGCCCCTGTGAGCAGCTGGTTACCTTTAGCACGACGACAGTGAAGGGAGGGGGTGGTACCAGACTCTGAGGTGCTGGATTTTTTTACTCTCAGGAAGAAAGCGAATCAGCACATTTCCAAAAACGTTTAAAAACTACTTTAAAAAACCAAAACAAAAAAACAAATCAAGGCAGCGGTGTGGACGCCGCGCCGCTTCAAACAGGGCGCTCAGATTTGTCACGACTCTCCCCGAGAGTTTCCACGGCTTCCTTTTCCCTCCCTCTGATTTCACAAACACATTTACCCCCGTTACAGTTACATCACCTGCAAAGCTTTTTCTTAAAAAACCAACAAAAAACCAACATGCACCTCCAGCATTTTATACAAGAGTATAATACAAAATAAGGCATTTCATTGTGTTGAGTATTCATGTCGTGTTTTGAGTGTTAATGTGTGTTTTCGTGTGCGTGTGTGTGTATGTGTGTGAGCGTGTGTACATAGCAAACACATTTTAATGTTATTTCTTTTTGCCCGCCTATAAAAAGACTGCAAAAAACAAACATAAAGTCAAGATAACTCTTACTTAAAATATATATATTTGTCATATACATTTAGGTATATATTCATATGTAAAAAACAAAACAAGGGAAAAAAAAAAGGGGGAGAGGGGAAGAGAAAAGCCCAAGAGGTCCCTTTTCATAGGCCAGTTCTCAAAAAGCCACCTCACCACATCAACCCCCACCCACCCCCTCATTCCATGACCTCGCTGGGCGCCACTGTGACCAGCTGCAAGGGGATCTCCTGATTGGCTACAAGGTCGTGCGCGTTGGTGGCCTGGAGGATGAGCGTTGTTCCGTCGGTGGTGATGACGGCTTCGGAGGTGGGCGGAGACGTGGAGGCGGGAACCCCGCCTTTTTTATTCTGGTGAGTCTTTATGTGCTTGGCCAGGTGGTCGCTCCGCATGAACCTCTTGGAGCACTCTGAGCACACAAACTTCTTCTCCCCTGCAGGGTCCAACAAGCACACATCAGTGGCGAGGCACATTTTTGTCTGCAACTAACTGAACTGGAGCATTTGGAGACTTTGTCGCTTGTTTCTAGCATCAGATCCTTCACTTAGCACTTGTAAAAGCTCCTGCAGTGGGGACGGCTCTCTCGAGCCTACTCAGGACCCCATTTTAAGCATTTCCTCACTCTTCTTAGTGTAACTGTTAAATAACTGTTATTTAGTCATAACATTTTAGGGCTTTTACCTCACAAATAAAAGAAAGAAAAAAAATCTCTACAGCATGATGATGACACTACACTCTGACACAACAGGGATGCAGTTAATGAGTTGCCTTACCTCACTAAGATGCTACAGAGCAACTTTATTGCAACACGATTTGATTTGCAGCCCTTGTCGAGGTCATGTGACCTTTCCTCTCTTCCATACATCTTAAAAAATATGTAATGTTGAAGCCATAAATCTCTAAATCTGATTCTACACTGATCTTCCATCTCCTCAAAGGAAGTGTGGATCGCACTCATGGTGACCACTGGATTCTTAGTGGCCCACGTGAGCAAGATCCTTCATCACCATCTACTCAGATTCACTTGCCATCACCTGGTTGAGCAGGTGACCATATGCCCCAAGGCTAAATGCAAAATCTGGGATCAGATCCTTTCCTGTCGCTCTCCCCCAACTTTCCTCTCTGAAAAAAAACTTTACTTTCCTATCAAAATAGCTAAAACGCCCCCTAATTGAATAATTAAAACTTGTCCCAGGCCTGCCCCTAAAGAGCCAATCAACATCTAAATGGGAAAAGTATGAAACAACACACTTTACTGGCGCTTCTGTCCTGGTGACCACTGAAATTTAACTGATTTCCTCCCTCACCGACTTAGAGGGTTTTCAAAATAAAAGCCAAAAAGGAAACCAAAGGCTTTACCAAGATAGCAAGACTGAGCAGCTACACCTCTATATTAATACTGCTGGAAGATTGTTGATGGATCTAATGATTTATTTATGACAGACAGTCACATACTGCATCATTGTGATAGAAATGTGATCGCAATAATGGGGTCAAATTTCTAAAGAAATCAGAGCCTGACTCTAGTTGTCGTTTAACCCAAAGTATCAATTAAGGACAAGCACACATCACAAGTTTGTGATCACAGCCCCCGTCTACATCTCAGGCTTTATCACAGCAACGGCAGCGTTGTTAAAATGATTTAATAATAATATTTCGTGCTGAGTTGATATTATCTGCTACTTAACTCCACAGATGAACAATGATGTAATTTCAAGTGTTTATTAGCTGATTAAATTCATTTCAGCTACAAATAAAATAAAACTGATATCGCTGATGATCTGCTGTGAAGTGTCGGTTTCTCACTTTTTTTTTCTTCGTGTTTCACACCTCTTTGCTGAACATTGTGTGATCGCAAACAAAAGCTCTGGACAGCAGCAGCAGCAGCAGACAAGAAAACATTTTGTAACTGTAACATTGTAACGGCAACGTAATCCCCACATGAGCTCCTACCATAAAACTGTTACTTTGTTGTTGTTCTTTTTTTTTCCAATTTCAAAACAAAAAGCGTGTCGATGGGTGATCTCACCTGTGTGCGTCCTCCTGTGTCTCTGCAGCTCGTCGCTCCTGGTGAATCTCTTCCCACAGAACATCCAGTTGCAGACGAAGGGTCTCTCGCCGCTGTGCCAGCGCAGGTGAGCTCGGAGGTGGGATGTCTTCCCGTAAACCTTCCCGCAGCCGGCGATGTGGCAGATGTGCTGCTTCTTCTTCCCCATACCCGAACCCCTGTGGAAACGAGGGAGAGTGAAGATAAAAGGGATCAGGGATCGGCAGAAGTGAAGTGCTTCCATTTTCCAAACTTTTCATTTACTCGTTCCTTTTTTTGTTCTGCTGGTCAAAGGTGAGCTCAGCACCTACACCTCCTGTTATCTGTGGCGTGTGTGTGTGTTTTCAGGGGCCCACCTTCCTCCAGACTCTTTGCAGTTGGGGCAGGTGCAGGCGACTCTGCGGAGCCTTTTGCCCTCCCCGCTCGGCGTCTCCATGTCCTCGTCTCCCATCTGAACACGCAGGTTGTTCAGGTCGCTGGGGTTCAGCGTGGAATCCCCGCTCAGCTGCCACTCCTCAGAGTCTGGCTCTTCCTTTATCTGGATACCTGAGCAGAGGAAAACATAATCCAAGAGGGAGATTTAAGAAACTGTAAGGGATTAACTAAATGAATGAAATGAAGAGTGATTTATGCGTCGCTGTACCTGCTGGACTGTTTGCATCCTCTCCCTGTGAGTACTGGACCCCAGTTTGTGTTACAGAGTTAACTGTGACTGTTTGGAGGTTGGGCAGGCTGACCTGGCCTGTCTGGCCCAGGGGAAGGGTCTGGACTGGGGCTAAAGTCAACTGTTGGGCCTGGCCCTGACCCTGGGGCAGCTGAAGTCCTTGGAGTGACTGGACACCCTGAACCTAAGAGAGAAAACAGATGTTTTTAGGAATCTTGTGGCAAAGTAAGCTCACCTGAAAGAGCAAAACAGCCCCTTGAACTTACCTGGAAGGTTTGCCACTGGATCTGCCCAGTAGCAGTGACAGTTTGGGCCTGGATGAGGAAGGTCCCAGGGTTGACCAGCTGCACACTCTGTAGAGTCTGACCTGCTGCTGCAGTCAGGTCCTGACCCTGAGCCACCTGGGCTACCTGGGCCTGACTGTCCCCAGACAGCTGCAAGATGGGCTGTGAGATAGTGGTGGCATTGGAGGATGACACCTGCAGAAAGAAATTACACTTTTAAACAAGGGCCAAAATGAGTAGAATTCATATGTTTTTGTTTTTGAATGCAGTACTTTCTGCAGTGGAGAAACTGCACATTACCACTTTATGTAAAGGCTCAAATAACACAAGTGCATGAAAAAAATTAACCAAACCTATTATCAGCAGTGCGCTTTTAGGCCCTTTTGCTTTGTATCATGTGCAGATGCCTTCTTGTCAATCACATCTACTAGAAATAATCCCCCCCCAAATTTTAAAAAGAAAGATGTGAGATGCACTGCAGCACTCTGATCTAAAGTAGAACTGATGAAAGTACACAAAGCTACATTTTTATGACCTGACAAACCAAAGAACTGCATTTTTCGAGTGAAAGAAACTGGATATCAGCAACAGACTGAGAGGAACCATCAGCAGGAAGAACAGGAAAACTGTGATCAGTATGTGTACATATGCAGTGATTTAAAAAACAATTTCCAAATATGAGTTTAGGCCACAATATTTTTGTGAACGCATTTGTGTTGCAGTGGGATGTTGATTATTCCGACAGCTGTGAGTAACAGTTTCGTAAGTGCTTTAGTTGACTGCTAGCATGACACGCTGTGCTGAAATAATAGAGACATTGTGCAATCAAATGACTTTAGCCAGCTAAATCATTTTTAACATGATTTCAGCCCTGAGTCGAGCCCAGGTTCCTGGTGCGTTTCCATAGGAACCACATCATCCAGGTGGTCTTGGCCAAAATATGTTCTGTGATACACATCAGTCACAGTGAAAGCTTCAACAAACATAAAGAGGAATTTGTAAACTTTAAATGCACACCTTAAAGCAGTGCCTTACAGACATTATAGGCCTTGGGGTGATTAGAAGAATCTGCTTAACCCCTCATTACTTGGGCTGGGTGTCATTTCTCGCATTCTGTTGCCAGTAACGACACAGTTATTAAACTGTGTTTACTTTACCCAGGTTATTATTATTATTACTATTATTGAGGATTTTCTTTAGTACCTTTTTAATTAACTAAGGTTTTGTTGTGAGGTTGTTGTGCAAAACCTTCCCATTAAACTGGCAACAGTATGACTAAAGCTAGGAATCTGTCAACTCTTGCAACAAATAAGATATTGGATGCCAGTCTTCAGGAATGACGATATTCCAAGGCCTACATGTCCCCACTTATGGCTTTAGTGCAGACCAAAGACTTTTCCTTCTGAGATTCCTTAATTTTATTAAATTGCTCACTTATAATTTAAATTCTAATCAAATTTCTCCAGAGACCATTGGGCATGACACACATTCACATGACATGCTGCTAAGGCCACACACGCTGACCTGGATTTGCTGCAGGTGGTTGTGGGAGTTGTAGTTCTCCGAGGACGAGGGATCAGACACGCCTGCGGACACGGCAGTCGCCTGGGTGAGAACTCCTGTGCCGTCGATGGTCTCAGGAAGCTGGGCGGAGTTGGAAGAGGAAGTGGTTGTGGTTGTTGGCACATAGAGCTCTTGGTTGGCGCTCGGGTCACTCACTGTGACCAGCGACTGTTTGGCTCCGGTGTCCTGGTTCTGGGTCTCGAGAGCCTGGCTGCTCATTATCAACTGGCCTTCAGGTGTGACTCCTGTTGCGATGGGAACCGTCTGAGCTCCGGTCAGCCCCAGCGACTCCAGATCCACACTGTTTATAGGGACGAATGTTATGTTGCCAGGAAGCCCTACAGGCATGGTGCTCGTGTACGCCGAACCTCCAGCTAGCGAAACGCCTTGGATCGACTGAACCTGCCCCGCCTGTGTCAAAAGATCTGTGGTTGCCGTCGTGGCACAGCTGATTCCAATGCTGCCCTGGCTGCCATCTTGGAGTAGCTGAATCTGCCCCGTACCGTCATCCAAACCCTGCGTGGGGAATCCTGCAATTGTCCCATCTGCATTTTGGATTTGAGGGATGACCTGAAAGACAGAGCGGGGGGGAGACAGCTTTGAGCATCCTGATCACCTATGCAGGAGTGCTCTGATCTGTATGTTTTTCTTTGTTCATCTTTTTGTTACCTGATACTGAATGCCCGACACTCCGTTTGCTGCAGCCTCACTCCCAGTTGCTGTAACATATATGGGCTGGCTGGGAATACTCCCAATAGGAAGCACGTACTGCCCGTTGGACGTGATAATCCCCGAGTTTGGAATGTGAACGACTCCCTGGTCTTCCTTCCCAGCCGAGACGGGAGTCAACACCTCCCATCGATCCGAGCCCGTCAGCTGAATGGCTGACATATCTGTCGTCTGGGAGCACAATCAAAAGTCACATTAACAGGGACAGATCACACTTCCAACAGGGAGACAGTGACTCCTCTCAGCTTCAGATTAGATCACAGTCTGGCTATTGTCTACCAATCAGGTTTGGATTCAGAAACTGTGCAGATGCATGAAAAGAACAAGTGGAGCACGGGCAGGAGTAGATCACGCAGCATTTAAAGTCACAAGAAAGATGCGAGCACTACCAGCACACACACACATATACAGAGTGAAGATAGCAGGCTCAGATACAGCCGAGAGCAGGGTGTGGGGGATGGGTGGCCATTACAACACAACTGCAAGCTACTGTTTTGATTATGGATGCTATCCGTGCTACATTATCCCACCCCTGCATCCTCCGAGCCCAAGGTACACCGGCTATCTTCCAGCGAGCCGACCCAAGTGACTGACTTCAGTGTCCTACCCACTATGGGCGGGTTTTACAGGGGTAAAGTGGGTGGCCGTTATTGAGGGGAACACAGGAAGTGTACGGCTTTCTCCCCCATGCCATCAAAATGTTAAAACCTGTGAACTTCATGCTTCCAAAACAAAACACAACCGAGAAATCGAAAGCGAGCGAGAAAGACGAGCTAGAAAATGTCGGATACCTGTGTTTCCGCGGCGCCGCCGGGTTGCAGAAACTCGCTTTGACTGCTGTCCACGTCCGCGGACGCCATTTCTCCTTGTTTCAGAGGCTGCTCTGGCGCTAGCAGGGAGAGAGGGGGAAACTCAGCAAAACTCTGTAATCTTCAACTCCTGCCTGCCAGAAAAGCCCGCAAAGCATCCCCACTCTCCGGTCCCAAAAGGAGCCGACTGCGAAATTCAACTTTGCAGCGGAGGTTCTGAAGAAATTTGGGGGGCCGAGCTCGACTGTTTACTTTGTCAACTCCGTGGCTAGCCAGCTAGCTCAGTCAGCTAACCATATCGAGCTCGTTAGCAGCAGAGCTAAAGATAAAAAGACGTAGCTCGCTCGGCTCCAGCTCTCACAAACTCACCGATTAGCTGCACGCTTCGATGTGCTGAACGTTTACGTACCAGTCATAGCGTGAGTGGTAGTAACCCGGGGGATTATCGGATCAACTAAACTCCGAACATGATTATTTTATCAAAGGCGGGCCAGTGTTGATCGGCGAATTCGGGTCGATTTTTTTTTCTATTTTGATTGACGGTGCGGGAAACACAAAAAGGTGGGACTAACAAGCTTGACCGTCGAATTTGCATCACATTACAGGACGTTCCGCCCTTCTTCTCTACGTCAATTGGCTGAGCGGAGGTTGTGGTGGAACGTCATTGGTTAAAATCGAGCGCCAGTCATTTTTTTTGTAGGACGAGTGTTTCCTGTTTGTTGAAGGAGACAAGAGAAGGAATGCAGTTGTTGAAATTTAAACAGGGCTTAGTTTGAATACGGAGACGCTCCTGTTCAGTCTTTGACGTGAAATAAAGATATTTATTTATTTATTTTTGTATTGCTTTATCTCTTTTAATTTGCTTTCGCTTTAAAGCCGTAGTCGTTTGCGATACGAGGGGATTTTTTTTTAAAAAAAGTTCAAACTACTTATGTTCACTGCAAACGTCATTTAACCTCCATAATTACAACCAGGCAGCTTCACACTGAGAACTGGCTCATTGTAATAGTTAATTTCACATACCAAATGCCACATAATTAAAGAAAGCAGTGCTATCAAACATCAGGAGCTCTTTATTTCACTTAATTCGGGATTAAAACATCCAGATGTTTCAGCCGCTGCAGATCTGTTAGTCTTTTGAGTTTATAAATCCATAAAAAAACATGTTAAAATAAACTTTTACAAATTAAATTCGTTTCTGGCTAAATTTCATGTTTTGGTCCAAGATGAAAGCTTATCCACATCTGAAAATAGGTTAAAAACATTTTTATAACCACCAACTTTGAATTAAGCTGCCACATGACTATATCACTTAATGCATGAAGCCCAGAGTGAAGTGAAGATCGACCTTTAGAGTGTATGAAAAGTACAGCAAAGCAGTCTTTCCTGACCGTGTAGAAATTGTACAGGTTAAAGCATAAAACAGACTCACCAAAAATTTCATTTACTAGGTGTAAATTTTTAGTACTTTCTTATCTGCAAATTACAGTCATTAAAGTATAACTGCTCAGGTTTTATTATCTTTAGAGAGGTTCAGTGCTTAAGCTGATTTAAACCACTATGAATGCATAATAACATTGTAAAAGTATACAACTGCTCTGGTAGCATCCTTAGACACTTTGTTACTAGCAGCCTGTCACAAAAAACACATAATTTGTTCCAGTTTCTTTAGCTGAACCTTCAAAACTGCCAAAGATAACATAGTTTTGACAGGAGTAAAAAATATTTTTACACCAAGGTGATTCCCAAAGAGGTATTAGCTGAGAACTTGGCATATATCTGCATGGTGGGCAGATTTTGAGGAAACTGGACAAGTGAAGGACAAAAAAAGAAGTGTCAAAGACCTGAGAGATAAGCTATTGTTCAATGAAGCCTAATAAGAAATGGTCTCAGTGGAAGGTTGACTATGAAGAAACCACTGTGTGGGAGGAGAAATGGTGAGAGAAGGCTGAGGTATACCACAAAAATTACACAAAACCTGGAAATAAAATCAGTGGCAACAGGCCTTGTGGAGCAATGAATTCATATTTGACATTTTTGGTAATGTGTTTTGGGGTTTTCTTCAATGTGTACAAAGGTAAGGAGAGAGGTACAACTGTGTCTACAGCTATGTGTAAAACAGATGGAGGCTTTGTCACAGTTTGGGTTTCCATTTCAGCCAATGGTGTTGGAGATCTTGTGAAAATTGATGGAATTATAAATGCAGAAAATCCCAGGAAGACTTTGATCCACCATGCAATACTAACCAAACAGTGCCTGAAGTGCCTTCATTTTTTTAGCATGAGAATAATCCCAAACACACTGCCAATGTAGTAAAAGCAAATCTGGATAGAAAAACACAGTGGAACACCATCAGTCATCGATCGACCTCCTCAAGGCCTGGACCTGATTTTGATCTGGAATGGAACAAAACACAAACAACATCCAAGGAGCTTTTTTTCTTTAAATACACTGCATTACCACAAACAATTGTACATGTTTCAAAAATAATTACAATAATTGCTGCATCCATTTCCTATCAAAATATAAAGAGATGAGAGTAGCTTGGGACTTTTGCAAAGGGCTATAACCTTCAAAAATTCTTTGTCTTCCGATCTGTTTTGCCTGGAATGAAAGAAAATAAACATACAAAACCGTAACAGGTTTATCTCCTTTTATTGACACATGCATATTGATGAGGGTGATACTTATTGTACACTGGTTCCCATAGGTTAGAAAGATTTCCATTTTAGTCCACAGTGCAGCAGCATGTTTATGAAAATGAGCATAGTTTGTGGGCAGTGAGAGAGGTGAAACATGATGCGATTTAAAGCTGTACAGTCCAAATGATCCACAATGGTGCATTCTCTTGTTATGCGGGGCGGACTCCTTTACATCAGGAGTCTGTAAATCAATAAAAGCAGCTTTCTGTTCAGGAATCTGATGAGGCACTGTCACCGAGGCCTCCTTTCCTCTTTCTAAAATAATATCCCTCATGTTATCAGCACAATACAGTTCAGCCCCACCCTCAATGAAACACCGACCGATGGCTTTCGTTCTCCCAAGAAG
Source organism: Oreochromis aureus (assembly GCF_013358895.1). Classification (NCBI taxonomy): domain Eukaryota; kingdom Metazoa; phylum Chordata; class Actinopteri; order Cichliformes; family Cichlidae; genus Oreochromis; species Oreochromis aureus. The sequence goes on from NC_052960.1 coordinate 13,888,539, forward strand.
AAATGATGATCAGTTTTTGGACAATGCTGATATATTTTAGCACTTTTAATTTAATTGAACTGTGCTGCTTTTTAAATTTTAAGGGTTGACATCTAAAACTAATTCACCTGCAGCAGGTTGTTGCATTATGCAATTATGAGTATTTTTATGATAGAACAGCCACACCTGTCCTTACTAAAGCACCAAACAACAGGCTCAATAGGATGTGAAAGCTTACAGATTAATCAGCTGTGGCCATGACGGCAATTCATGAAGAGAGAAAAGACAAGCTGCTCAGAGGAATAAAACACTTAAGTCTTAAAAAATCCAAAACAGAAACCTGTCTCAAAAGAAGTCTGAGCTTTTCTTTAAATTAAATTATCAAAAAAACAGTCTGTTGTGTGTTAAAAACACATGAACAACTAAAGCATTGTTACCAAAAACTGACTCGAACAACTGAAGCCATCGGAATCAAAAAAGAAGTATGAAAACCAACAGACTGTGTGCTCTGTGGGACTAAACTGTATTCTGAGTTTTGATCCCCCCCAACCCAGTGACTCTGTGGTCTTATTTCTTTTTGGGTGCGTTGGGTGTGTTGAATTTGAAAAAGATAATGTCCCCGTCCTCCACAATGTAGTTCCTGCCCTGTTGCCTGTACTTCCCAGCAGCCTGAAGGAGAAAGAAACAGGGGGAAAAAATTACAGTTGATATATTCCAGAATAATAACAGTTATTGATGGAAATTCAGCACATGCAGGAACTCAGGAACAATTGGGCTGGGGAAAAAAACAAAAAACAAAAAAAAACACAAAACAAAAGCTCACACCTTGGCTGCAGTTTCACTGCCCTCTTCTTTGAAGTCTGTGAACTTCATCACCTCAGCCATGATGAAGCCTTTCTCAAAGTCAGTATGGATCTTTCCAGCAGCCTGAGGAGCTTTTGTACCTTTCTGTAGGACCAAAACACAACAGGACATGTTATAAATAAAATATGTATTTATTAAATGCATCACATTTAAGAAATTCTGCAAAAGTAACAATCTGTGCTCCTGATATCATCACAAAATGATGACAACTGTCAAAAATTTACTTCAGGGCTCTTTTTTAAACTGAATAACAAAGAAACAATACAATTTCAATCAATATTCAAATATAGAACTGTTGAAGACATCAAATGGCAATAGCCAAAATAATATAATATCACATCTATTTAAAAATCTATATGTTAGATGTTTCCATCACTCAGTTTTACAAGTCAGATCTTCACTGCATCTCTAACATACTTAAATATAATACATGAAAACAAAAGTAAGGCTGGTTGTCACAAACAAAATAACAAAAATGATGCAAAATGTTGGAATTGTAATACAAGCCAAAATTCTAATCACAAATTAGGAAAAAACATTGGAAAATTAAGTTTTCCAAAATATTCTTTGAATAAATTATGTTTTTTTTATTTTTTAAACTCAGTGAAGATCTCTCAAATTGAAAACTATCAGAGTGGTTCATCTAAAATCACAAGAGTTGATAATGTATTTTTAAAAAGGTTACACACACACAAACGTCAAAACACTCACCCTGATGGTCCACGCTCGCACCTCATCTGGTCCTGCTGTGAAGAAGTATTCCAGCTGCAGCGCTGCATAGCCGGTCTTTATTATTTTGGTCAAAACACTAGAAATGCACAAACAAAACAAAACAAAAAATTGTGTGCAAATTCAATTTTTGCACAGGGTACGAACGTTTCAAAGCACATTAGTAAATGAGGACCAGTGCAAACTTTAATTAATTATTCAGTTGACGCCTGCAGCCACTTTATATCATTACAGCAGAAAGGTGCAGCTACGAAGAGTGACTAAAGGGTGAGCTATGAACTTCAAATCAAAAGTTTTTAGTGTCTTTCAGCTTAAAGTCACCTCAAAGTCCCATATCTTCCCCAATTATCCCTCTGAGTGCAATACAGAGTTTGCCAAAATAATTCTGTTTTATGCATGCAACGTGTTGAGCCGTTCCTTACTAACACCCTTGAATAAACCCTGCTGTGAAAGTTACAGCAGCACAAACTGTGCGTTCTCACTGACATGTGCATGTATTCAGTATTCATGTATTCAGGGAGCAATGCATTTAAAGGCATCTACACATTTCTTCTGCCCTGCTGGAATTGCACCTACAATAACTGCTTGCTTCGCAGTACATCCATAAAGAAAATACCCTTCAAGTTTAGCATGATATTAACAACTTAAACACTAATGACCAAATACCTCTGTGTCTTCTGTTCCTCGCAGTATTTATTCCTCTCCTCCTCCTCCATGTCCTGCAATTTAAACTCCAAAGCTCCACTTAAAGGAATGACCATAGCGCCAGGATCATGAGCATCTACCCACTCCTTGATTTTTGCCAACCTGATGAACAACAGGCCACCAGATGAGTCATTTCAAATAAGCAAAGAAATGCGATGACGGTAAGATTAATATATGCGACATGTAGACATGCAGGGTGAAAGTAAACATACCACTTGTTCTTTTTCCTGATGTAATCTTTCTCTGAAAGATTAACCAGGTAGATCATGGGCTTGGAAGTCAGAAACAGGTACTTGTTCAGAACTTCAATCTGTAAAGAGATGAATTTCTTCATGAAAAAGCCGTTTCAAATAGGGTCTGAGGGAGAAACACTGTTTACACTGGAACACATCAGTACCTCTTTGTCATTCCAGTCATGGTAAAATCTGATGTGCTTCTTCTCTTCTACCACCCAGTTTTTTATTTTCAGCATGATATCCTGAAGCAAAAAGAACCATTTGAAGCAGCGTATACAGACCGATTTAATTCAGAATCAACAAAAGATAAAAAGTAAATGCTTGTACAAAAACAAAACTTCACTTACATATTCAGGTTTCAGTTTTTTGTCACTTCCTCTGACAGCAGTTTTCTCCAGTTTGTCGATGATTGGACCGATCATTTCTTCGTCTTTTAGCCGCAACTCCTCGTGGATTATCTCGATGTCCCTCACCGGGTCGACGTTGCCCTCCACGTGGATGATATCCTCATCATCAAACGCACCTTAACACAAACAAGCGTCAGCAGATTGTCGATGCAACGACATAGGTTGAAGAAAAGACTGCAAATACTTTCACTGGAGAAGCACAGAAACAGCAAGACTTAATAAATTATTAATCAATTTAAAACATATTTTAAATTTTTCAATTCTGCTAATTTATTTCTAAGCAAATTGATGTCCCCGTTTCACTTTTTTGAAAAGTGAAAATAACAAATAGGCCAAGAGCCAATTATTTTGCCTTTTTATTTCATTCGCCTTCATTATTTATTGACTAATTGGTGAGAGGGAAACAAACAGTCTCTCAAGATCTGCCTAACATTACCTTTGAATGACCACAAATTTCATTATACCAATTTATGAAACAGAATCACTGAGATATGGACACAATAAATGCAAAATCAGACAATGCTGGATAACACCTCTGGTCTTGGAGATTTAAAAAAAAAAAACAACACACACACACACACACACACACACACACACACACACACACACACACACACACACACAAAAACCCCAAAACATAAACACAAACTGCTGAGATTTAACACACAGATTTCACTTCTAATATAAAATTAGTCACCCTGATCAAGATTCCTTCTTTATTTTTGAATTTTAACTTAAATTTCCCATCATAACGATACATCCATCTTTATTCTTAACTGCTTATCCAGTTATGGGTTCAGAATCAGAATACACCTTTAAACTGTAGATGGAAACAGTTTGGAACTAGCCTTCAATTCCCAGTCCTAGTCAAAGCCACAAGTACACTGAGAAAAGTTCTTAAGATGGACCTATTACCCCATAAGACCTTTATTTCCAGCATGCCCTGACACCTGTGCTCGCTCAGCTGTTACTACACAGCAGCTGCAGTAGTTTGTGCAGCAACAGTAACTCACGAGTCATGTGGAAGATCCCATCACAAGCACTGATGTTAGAGAGGAAGGCGTTTCCGAGTCCCTGTCCGGAATGAGCTCCCTTCACCAGACCAGCAATGTCCACAACATTCAGGAAAGCGGGAACCTTACTGAAGTGACAAGGAAGCTCATCAGATGATGCAGATGTCCTTACATCTCCTAACCAGCTGTTGCAATACACACCTGGCAGGTTTGTGGTACTGGCAGAGGAAATCAAAGCGCTCATCAGGAACGGGTACCCTGCTCTCATTTGGGTCAATTGTGCAGAAGGGGAAGTTTTCCGCAGCAGCTTGGCTTTTAGTCAGCACATTGAAAAATGTGGATTTCCTGCAACAGCATTAAGAGAGAATAATAATGCTTAATACTTTTTTTTCCCACTCACTAAGCTAGAAAAAATACTATAAAATTTACATACCCAACATTAGGTAATCCCACTATTCCTATTTTTAGGGATGTTCCAAATCGTCCAATCAATGGAGGTTGCTTAGGAGCTTCTGTCTTCTTTGGAGGCATCTACGAGAGTTAAAACAAGATGGTCAGATTAAGACACTCGTGTCGGGATACTAAAAAAAACCTAGATTTTTTTAACCAACTCCTCGGCTCTGCTGCATGTCAGCTGGCTCCACTAAAAACGTGTAGGGTCATATGCTCATTCAAACACAGCATGCTAACGCTAGCTGGTGGCTAACTGGAACCACTCCTAGCTAGCAGATGGGCAAATTTAAACCAGAATACATAGTCCTGTTTGTACCGTCCGGACTTTATAAAGACACCAACATTTATTTGGCTAGGAAAACGTCTCTTTTACTACCTTAATGTCTGTTCTCAACCTGCAGGCTAAGTGTTGTCCACTCCTGATGCGTGTTCACACCGGCCGCTCTACTGGAAAGACAAGCTGGGGAGCAAAGCGGAAGTGTTTTGACGTAAGGACTCTCTGATTGGTCGGGCGAAGAGCTGGAAATGCCACGACATAAATCAACTTGGACAAATATTTGTTATTTTTGCCTCAAATTATTTAATTTAAATGCACTTTTCTGCCTTTCTTTTGTTATACGACACGTGAGTCGTCTCGTGAGTATTTAAAATGACTCCGCGGTCTGTTTCACCGTGACGCGTGCGTGATGCGTTCAAGAACACGAAGACGACCAAATAATTCGGTATTTAATTGTGGTCAGTATGGCCAGAACCCATAAAAAAAAAAGACTACTTCTGAACTAGCTTCAATAGAACTGGATATCTGAGGTCATTTGTCATTAAAATACGCTGGACAATAACAGAAAGGGGTCTACTTTTTCAAAATACAATGTCTTCACAAATTAAGTGAATGTAGGGAGCAGGTAGAAGAGAAGCCTGGAGAGGTTGAAGTATGCACTGAAGAGGAGGAATGAAAGCCAGCAGAAGCAAGAAATGCTGGAGAGATGTCTCTCAGTTATCCTAAGAATGCTTTGGTGTCCCAGTGGCTGGGGAGAGATCAACTATCCATAGCAAAAGAAAGTGCACAAGAAGTGAAGAAGAGTGCAGGCAAGGTGGAGTGAAGATGTTTTGTGACAAAAGGACAGCAGAAAGAGTGAAATGAAAGGTTTATGAAATGGGAATATTTTCATTAGGAGGGACCAGAATGGACAAGATTATGAGTACATTAGATGAATAGATCAGGTTGAGTGGATTGGTGTAGAGGAATATAATGGACAAAGGACATGGAACTGACAGGCAGGAGGAAAACAAAACCATCACAGAGAAGATTCACATGTTGTGGAGGATATACAGTGTTGCTGTAACAAAGATTCTAGAGATAGGATGAGATGGAGGCTGACGATCCACTGTGCCGACCCCTAAAGGGAGCAGCAGTGCTTATGACTGCTTGTAGCCGTTGCTGTAATTTATTAAAATAAAACCCAAACGTTTGTTTCTATATTGTTAGTAGTAAGCAAGCAATGCTTTTCTTACTGGTGGAAGACAGTTTAATCAAATAATGTTCAATAATTAATGCTTTAACCAGTAACTCTGACAATTTTGATAATACAATTTAGGTGTGAAAAAAAATGGCAGCACATCTTAAATACAAAGAGCACAGCATGGTCAAAGTATTTTTTTTTTTTTTTTTTTTTTTATTTCTTATATACAAACAAAAGTGGACGTTCAATCAAGCAAAAACAAACTGAAAAAGAAACATGGCATTTAAAACTTAACGAGGGGCAAACTAGGCTCACGACAGTTTAACAAATCACCTACCAACAAAGAGCAAAATGAGAAAGTGTAAAACTGGCACAGAAAAATCCAGCTATGATACATAAAAAAAACAAAAGAAACGAGAACTACTGAGCACATCCTAGCCTTTTTACAACCACTGACTGTGCTTTCAATTCAATTCATTTGATCACACTGAGTATTCAAAAAAAACAAACAAAACCAATTTCCATTTTTCAGAAAAAAACCCCAAACAAAAACAAAAACACTGATTCTTTGCACAGACTTGGTGCAGCATGATTCCCTGCTGACTTTTTTGTGCTCTAGGAGAAATTTAGTTTTTTTTTTTTTTATCAATTTTGTTAAATGTTTGATACACAAACAGATGCAGCGTTTTTAAATCACATACATAATATTGTCAGATTTAAAACAAAAACAACAGAAAAAAAACTGTCACCCAAACAGTAACACTTCTGTCGCCTCTTCTCTTGTTGCTCAGTAGTGACCTGTTTAAAAAAAAAAAAAAAAAAAAAAAACAACAACAAAGATTAGACATTCAGTCAAATTGAAGGTTTTTTAAATAAACTAGTCTAATGGCAGAAACATGGTTTAAACATACGTGGTGAGTAGGACCGTGATCGAGAGCGATATCCTCTACTATAGTAAGGAGATGGAGATCTGCGCCTGTAGGATGAGGGGAGGAAAAAAAATTTAGTTACAATTACTGATTAATTTGAGTCTTTATCAATCATGCATCATTATCAAATCCTCGTGATCAACACTGGGATACAAACGGTGCTGGAAAAAGCACCAACCTGTATGAACGGTACTCGCGGTCATCGTAACGATCGTAGTCACGATCGTAGCCTCTATCATAGCCTCTGTCGTAGCCCCTGTCGTAGTCCCTTGAGACACGACGTGATGAGCCGCCGCCACCGCCGCCGCCACCACCACCACCACCACCACCACCACCACCACCACTGAAAACAAACGATAGTGTGTCAATTTTGCTCAAGTAACCGTATAATATCTCAAGCTCCCCAGTGGACAAGCACTCACTATGTGGGGCGTCCCATGTAGATTCCTGGAGTGGGAGTATGGGCTCGTTTGGTAATGGAGAAATCCACTCGGATCCTGCGTCCATCCAGCTCCATTCCATTAGCTCGCTCCTTGGCCTAAAATAAACACACCCAGTCAGAAGCAGACTAACTGAAATTGTTTGCATGTTTCACTCTTGTGCAGACACTAAACAGCAGACTGGATGGACCAGACGAGTTGCATAATCAAACAAGTTTCACTTTCACATTTGTCTTTTATGCTATTTTACTTATTTAGTATTGTTCACCCTGTTTACAGAACCATGGATGTGCTCTTTGAAGTTTAGTTCGAACTAAAATAGCTTTTTAACAGCAAAGAGCTTAATTATATTAGGACGAATAAGCCAACTATTTTAAGTTTTTAAATACATATCCCCATGTTATTTTACTTACCTCCTTGGAGTCCTCGCAGTTCTCAAAGTAGACAAAGGCAAAACCTCTGGATCGACGCGACTGCTGGTCGTACACAATGTTGACGTCTGCCAGCGGGCCATACTTAGAGAAAACCTCCCTTAGGTCCCTCTCAGTGGTATAGAGGCTCAGACCAAACACACCCAGACAGTTGTTGGGGTCTGGGTTGGCCTGTGAGCAGAAACATTGATGTGTGGGGACAAAAAAATATTTAAGATGAGAAATTCATGATTGTGACATATGTCAACATATCTCACAATGTCACACATACACACACCCCTTAAACTATACATCACACAGTCAACATTAAACTGTTTAATCTAAAAATTGATGGCTCGTGTCTCCATAAACACCTTGAGTACAAGTGCACAAAATAGCACCATACCCTGTTGCCAATGTGTCGGCGTCGATTCGACATGGGGGAGCGGCTGTGGCTCCTGCGCCGGCGGTACTCAGAGCTACGAGATCGGCTCCTGGAGCGGCGTCGGCGGGAACGAGAACGGGAACGGGAGTGGTGCCTGCGTGAGCTTCGATGGGATCGAGACCTACAGACAAAAGTCACAGGTGAGGAGACCAAAATCTCACACGATTATCTTGTTATGTACCTTAAATCAGAAACCTGACTTACCTGGATTTAGATCTTGACCGAGATCTAGATCGGGACTGAGATTTGGATCTGGAATGATGGGAGCCACCTCTGGAGCGCGCTGGTGAGCGGCTAGTGGATTTAGGTGACCCTCCAGGGGATGGGCTCCGCGAGCCGGCCCGAGAATCCTGAACAAACCAGACTGCAGATGTCAGAAACACTCTAAAGCCAAATGTACCAAAACAACAACACTACAGGGCCTGGAGGTGACACCGCTCACCACCTTCAACGCCCTTTTCAGAAGAAGTTCACCACATTTTCGCATTTAGCAGGTTTGACACTAAATATTGAGGAATTAGGTGAAATACTAAAGATATTTCAAGCAGATATTAAGAAATTTAGCTTAAATATAGACTGCACAAAACATTAATTAAAAATAAAGAATGGAGGAATTGACCAGTGATGTGGCTGATACAGAGAGGGAAAATCATGCATGCTATAGAGGAAAAATAATAGGATGAAATAGAGTAATAACATAGCAGGCTGTTAGGAAATTACTCATACCCTGGAAAACTTCTCATCTTAACTTCATAACTTCTTTAACTTCATTACTTCATAACAACCCTTCATTTCTTCTTTCTTCCGTTTGAATATATGACTTCTTTTTTTCCTCCTCTTCCCCCTTTTACCATCTGCCATTACAACACTAGACGCGGGGACAGCTCTTGATCGCTTCTTTTTTCAGCATCTCTCCCATACATTAGCATGCATCAACACCATCAGCTTCAAACAATAATAACTTCACATCTGAAACGTCTTCCGCCTTTTTCTTTCTTCCAACCTCAACCTTAACAAAGAACAAACAAGGGTGATAAGGCATGTTGGTTTCTGTTAAAACCAGAAATTTAAAAAAATAAATTAAAAGAAAAGGGAAAAAAACATCAAGAAAAACCAGGAAACATTATTATTAGGACTGAAAAGGTGCACTTTTTAAGTTTAACTGGCCTTCATTGGGACTAAACTACAACTTACTCACAAACAGCTGAACGTTGAGGTAGCTAACTATTAGCTGTACACATATATTTGCTGCTGGCTAGTTATATTTTCAATAAGCAACGTTAGATAACAAGTAAATGAGAAAGTGAAAGCACCCGCGGCCAGGCGGCGGCCTCCTCTACCGACCGCTGCGCTTAGCAGGCCGCACGCTTTAGCTTAGCAAGCAAGCGCTAGCCCTCTTATTTTCACAAAAACACCCCAATACAGTTTAAGAATCTAAGTCTATAATTCACACAACGTGCTTAATATTCTTGTATAAACTCGATTTTTACTAATTTCGAGGCCTGTTTAAAAAGAAAATGTAGCCGTTAAACATATCTGCAAATGCAGCTAACAGCTTATTTCGTCCTAACGCTGATTGTCATGAATCGTGAACTCACCTGCTCCCTGAACTCTTTCTCGTTGTCGCTCATTATAAAATAACACGTTTAGCAAATGCGTTAAAAGATATTTAACGCTACAATTGCTCTGAAGACTAATCTTACTGCTGCCTCTACCGAAAACGCGTACAGCTTTGACCTGAGCAGAAACGGTCTGCGCCTAAGGAGGACGATTTCCTCTTCCGGTTTGAGTTTCAAGTTAAAAGCACCTACAGTCAAATTTGCATAAATAAAGTTTAAAGAAATCATGTATATTTTGAGCGCATTCTTATAAATTTGATTAGATCCCTTAATTAAGGGAATGTAGAACTTTATTCGGAAAAACAACTTCTTACAAAAGGGGGGCAATAAAATCTAGCTGAAAGAGGTTCAGATGGAGTGACTACATTATATCCAATATATTTATTGTGCGTGGGAATAGATTTTCTATTTAAATTTGACTTGTTGACTTGTGTTTCTAAATTACCCTTTAAACTTTCCAGGTTTAATCCGATGATAAGCACAATTTCAGTCCTCAGTTTTCCCGTTTGTAGGTATTTGGATTCAAAGGGGAATTTTCCTGAATATGATGTATTTACTGAGAAGTATTTTTTGAAATGCAGTAATAAAAATAATTTTCAGTGTGTTTGGTGATACCACAGAAGCTGTTGTTTTATATAAATGATATAGATCGCATGGAAATTAGATTTTCCATACATACAAACAAATTGATAAGGGGCACATTTATATCCAAGCTCTCTCCACCATTAAAAAGGAAAAACCTCTTTAAAGATCAACCTGAGCTCACTCTACCTATTTTCACCTAAAGAGACAGCACTTCAGCCTTAATAATAATAATAATAATAAAAAAATAATAATAATAACACTTTGTTATTAAACTTTAACACGTTTGGGATTGTAATCAAACTCAGACTTTTTGGTTAACAAATCAAAATTGGTTTCCTGAGAAATAATATTTAATTATATTAAATTTGGTGTTATAATGATGGAAAGGAAAAGAGAATTATTGCACAGCAGCTTTATTATTATGAACAAACAATTTATCTACAGATTTCTTAAAAATCAAATCACTGTTCTTAATATTCATGAATGAGATGATTAATTTTCATAAGACTTTAAAAAAAAAATTAAAAACCCCAAAAGCCTTGGACATTGCAAAAACACTATTTTGCGATTAGACCTCTGTATTTCTTTTTAATACTAACCTCCGTTTTCCAGGTTTATATATTTGCAATACTTTTCCTAATATCCCTCAACACCTTTTTTTGTGGCTGATCCTTTCAGGAGTCCACAGATTATCTGCCTTTGTCTCACTTAATCTAATGATAAATCAATCAATACACAATTTAAAAAAAAAGGAGAAATACTTTATTATAGCAAAAAAAAGAAAAGAAAAGAAAGAAAAAAGACATGAGCACAAACATGCATGTGTGTACAGTAGTTTGTTTTGTTTTTTTAAATGGAGTATACTATAATTCGAGTCTTTGTAACAGCCCTAAATAGCCTGCTGCAGTATACTTAATGAACAGATTCACAGCTCTAACAGCGCTTTATGGTAAATATGGAGCGACAACTATTAATACTCCAGTCATGAAGAAAAAAAAAAAAACTATACACGGACACTCCAAAATACACTCATCCAGTCATAAATAATCGGGAATCATACATCTTGTCATTACGACAAGCACTCAATCATGCACGTTTTGTCAGACAAACGTCTGGAGGAGGTATTTTAATTGCCATTGTCTATATTTTTACAAAAAGATTAAGTTTCATCCCAGTCATCTGCTGTCCACTCTGATCATGGCTGGGAGGGGTAAACTACACCTAGATTGTTGGGTTGTAAATAACACATTTCCCAACTGAGGGAAAAAAAAAAAAAAAAAAAAATTATGCCGAGCTCAGTGTGAGAAGACTTAAGGCACTTCAGGCAGCACTTCAAACAATAAGGAAAAACAATCAATGACAAGTCATTCAGTCAGTAGTGCCAAAGTTTCTGTAAGACACACACTTGTTACAAATACTGTCTCTAATTACAACTCAGAGAATACAAAATGTTTACATGTCCCTGACACGATAAGCAACAATTAACTCTTAAGACTAGTGTTTGTTACTCCACATCTGGAGAGCGAGACTGGGTTAGATCTCAGTCGGCAAAGTCAACTTCTTTGGCCCATTTATTCTTCTCTTACTTCACATGTAGTCACTGTACACGATAGGTTGTTCCCGCTGACCCAGTCTCTTCTGGTAGGCCATTAATGGATGCGACCCTCTATAGCAGCTTCTGATGAAGAATTTCCCAAATCATCAACTTCCTGAAGAGAGGCATGTGGCACTGTAAAGTAAGAGGCAGATGTTATTTGTATATTGTTTGTTATCTGTTCATATGTATATTTAAATTGGACACATGGTTTCACACCAATTCACTGATAAGCTCCAATGTGCCAAGAAAGGCAGGGAATTCAGAATACACACCTGTTTAAAGGTAAGAGGCTGTCCTCTTGCGATATAGTCAGCGTATTTACAGGCAAAAACACCGCAGTCGCTTCCATTTTTCTGCTGGGGAATTTCCTACATGCATAATAAAGAGTCATTAATTTCACTGTGAGGAATAACACATTTGAAGTGTTATTTCATTCATCACAGACTTACACTAGCTTTCAAGCTCCCAACAGTCCATTTGGTGCAGTCGAGCTCTCTACCCTTTTTCGCTTTGTGCTCCTCTTTAAGGTAGAGTCTGAAAAATCAGCACAATTACATCATTTATAATGCTGTAATAATCAGTAAAAACAAAGCTATAGTGAAAACATGTCTAATGTAGCCAGTAAAATGGAGCTTAAGAGAAAATTGACGACTCACAGTAAAAGACTCGAGATGTCATCGTGTCTCCGGCCCATCGAGTCATAAGACTTCACTGTCTTTGACCGAAAATCTATCACCTGCAAAGAAAAAGGTGAGCGATTAAAATGTGCACTTCTGCTTCTCTAGAATAAAACTGGTGGAAACATTTGATTTGTGACAACAATTGACAAGAAATAAATACTGATCACAGTTCGGATGTACAGAGTGAGCCTTTGCAATATTACAGGTATTTTTAGGCAGCGTATGTCAAAAACTGGTAGATCCAAAGTGACTCACAGCCAATGCCCAGTGGACGCCTAGATGCAGAGGGACCAGAATGAGGTCAAACGTAAAGAGGTCGACAGCTTTGGTCCAGCGCTTCACAGCAGCGTGTCCTCCAGCCTGCCCGCCTCCTCCGCCCCTTAGCTTTGGGAAGAAGAAGGTGCTGAAGGAGTAGACTTTTAATCGTCCTGCTTCAACAGAGCTCCGCTCCATAATCAGGGAAAGGTAGAAGTTCATCACCTTGGTGGAGAACACAAAAGTTGTGACATGGCATGCATAAACAACACTGAGAAAAGACACACATTTAAAGTCTACAGCTTTTTTTTAACAAAACAACATTTACAAAAAAATAACATAAATTAGTATTTATACATGCAATTAATGAATAATATGCATACTGGTTGGTTTAACACTCTTTGGCATTAATGTGACGTTCTTTCTCCATATCCTGTGTACAATTTATTTAAAATATTTAGCTCTTAAAATTAAGGAATCCAATTTATATGGATGATTTCACCCTGGGCATTTGATTGTATGCAGATGATATTACTCTACTGGTTGAGTCCAAAGATAATTTGGAAGACATTAAATGTATTAAACAGCTGGTGCTATAGATGATGGTCAGCTACAAACATTGTAATTAGATAAGTAAGAATTTTAATTTTAGGGAAAAAAGGCACTCTTAGAAGCAACAAACCCCTGGCCTGTAACACTGGATCAGACACAACAACACAAAATAACATAAATTAGTATTTATACATGCAATTAATGAATAATATGCATACTGGTTGGTTTAACCAGGCCTGGGCGTGATAAATAAAATTATGCGTCACACAATAAAAATCAAGCAATCAGTCAAGCACTCACATTAACTAACAACAATTATCTAACAATGATGAAAACAAGATAATCAAGGTAAATACAGACATGATTGTTTCCTGCATTGTTTTTGTGCAAAAGTTGCTCTTGTCCTGTTTTTGACTTTTTGTGCTTGTGCTATGTACTTTTTTTGTGAAGTTTTCACGAGTTATTAGATTAAATAACTGTCTAAAATAACCATGAAATGTATTCTATTTAAAAACCTTTCCAGCATTTCTACTTTCTCACCTCATCGTTGAGCCAACTTCCTTCTTGTAGTGTAGCCAGGTCTCGCTGTGTGATGCGAAGTTTGAAAGCTGCACTCAGGACACGGTTGGGATCACTTTGAGCCAAAGCTCCACTCACCTCTGCTGCCATTTCCTACACACACAGACAATATACAGATTAAAAATAAATACATAATCTCAGCATAAAAAGTCCACATTAAACACAGACTCTTACCTTGGTCAGTCTGGGTATGTCTTCCTCACTGTGCCTTGTATATGCAGAATGTGTGTCAGGCAGACCAACAGCAGGAGCGTCTCTGTCCACGAGGTTGAGGCGAGTAGCTACCTCTGTAGAAAGATCCAAATCTGCCGCATGTTTCTGCTGCAAAACAGGGCAAGATTGTGGACGGGACAGACTCGTATCCATGCTGTGGCATGTCAGAGAAGAGGAGGAGTGACTACCTTTATATATCCAACAGGCTGTGCGTCCTCAAAGTGTCCACTTATTGGCTTACTAAAGGTGAAACTACCCCTGCTGAAGACGAGTCGCATAAAAGAAGTTAACGCAATCATTCCTCGTTATGCATGACGCAATCATTTAAATAAAAATAGCACCGCACCAACCTGTCGTTAGCCGCAGATGCATTTCTCCATGTAAATACACTTGCAGCAGCTGTGAAATGAAGCATAAAACATGAATAGAAGAGTCACTGCAACATGTTTACTGATCAATATGCATAAATTTATGCATTTAAACCTACTTTGTGTGAAGTGACTGTGTGATATGAAAGGCTTTATTTATTCTACTAAAATATTACAAATAAACCAGAGATCAAACAGTCATGATTTAATCAACACACCATCCCCACAATTGTATCTGGACAATTCTTTGATCCTTTAAATTGTTTTTTCAAGTAAAAGCAACTTGGTAACCTTACAAAAAATTTATATTCATTAACTGATATTTGATCATGTGTTAATGACAAAATTATTTATAGATTACAAAAAAGGGGGAAGTTAAACTAATAACAATCTGCAATGGCAGTTGTGATCGTCAACGATAAATAAAAACAAGTCAGCTTTTTCTGTAATGGAAAACCGACAGAAGTGCCCCACCTGTCTGTCCCATCTTCCTGTGTACTGATTCAAAGGTTTTTACTGAAGCAGCAGTTTTGTGATCAACCTGTGACAGCGGATCGCTGAGGATAAATACAAAATAAGCCACTTATTAGCTCATGGTCAATGGAAATATTAAAATGAAGAAAAAAAACAAAAATCAAAGCTAATACTAACTCTTGTGGTTTTGATTGGTTAAAAGGTAGAGGCTGGCTTTTGCTGTATTTCTCTGTCACCATCTCGAGCAGCCGCCTGTAGTGCTCCTTATTATTCTGCTTTATGGCCTGAAGACACCAAAAATATCAGAAATGCAAGCGCAGAGGTTCATACTTTTAAAGTTTGATTATTGGCACTGTGAGGTGGGGAAAAGTGGAATTTAAGTATCTTTTCATATATACAAATAACTGACTAATTTACCTCTTCCACAGTAAGACTGGGCTTGTAGCAGCGGTTGTGTCCAAAGCCATTGCATGTTGGGTCAGGATTAGCATTTCCCACCCTGAGCACAGGCCTTGAGGACAGCAGCTGGAGGGATCCTTTCCTCTCCCTGTCCTTTGCTCTGTCTGGAAGCCCTGCAGGGAGCGTTGTCCCACTGGATTAAAATAAAAAGAGGGAGGTACATTAGCATGGGACCCGTTTTCAATAGGTGGTAACATAAAAGAATAAGAACAGCCTGAAGACTGCAAGCACAAAGGCTAAAAAAAAAAAAAAAGGTACTGAATGACTTGTACTTTACATAAATCTCCAGTACTGAATCACTTGCCTGTATTTCCTCATTAAAGGAGGTAAAGAGCTCTGAAAAGGATTCTTTCCCTGACTCTCATTACCTCCAGCTACTGGTTTATCTTTGAAGAAAGAACATCAAAACAAATGACATTGGGTATAAGGATGAGATCATTCTGCACTGACAAGTTTGGTTGAAACACAGTGACGCGAGTATAATAATGAATGGTGCACTAAAAGGTCCATCTTTGCTTACCCATTCTCCATTCAGTACTGTTCAGCCATGAGGTGTGGAGCTCATCTATGCCCATTAGAGCGACAGGCTGGATCAACAGAGGAAATTCAATGAAATTACAGAGAGTTACAAGGGTAGATAAAGTTAACTATGAACCTGTATGTATCCACATGGATAAAGCAGCACATGTAGTATCAGAATGCATCGCATCACATCTCACAAAGAGACTCCCAAAAGACTTTTAAACTAAGTGTTGTTTTGCCTAAATTAGCCATAATAGCTCCTCCATAAAGGTCCGAATCACTTGATGAGTTTGTTAACCTGTAGCTTTTTCCTGTGATTTGGTTTGTTTTCACATAGAAAATCTGAGTGAGCTCCAAGTGAACCAATATGTGTGACTACAAACCATGTGAGAATGTTCTGTCCTACTGGCCAGATGTGTCTGGGGCGGGAGCAACAATAGTAAATACAGGAAGAAGGGTCTATGTTCTTATTTGACAACATGGAGACTTGACATTCATTTCACAGCTAGTTGCTAGCCTGCACAGACCCTCTGCACATCTATAGTACCTTGCTGCATCCCAGAATGCAAAGCTTATGTGTTTACCGGACTTTTTTTTTTGTCTGTAAAGCTTCCCAGATATCCAGGTCATCGTACTCTAAGGAGCTTGGAAAGAAGAGCCACCTCCACAGGACAAGACTCGGCTGTCCATCTAGGTCTAAAAGAAAAAGGTCGCTCTATCCAGGATGCCAATGTTCACATTTTGGACAGAGAAGACAGATGGTTTGAAAGAGGAGTGAAAGAAGCCATTTATGTCCACTGTGAATGACCATCTTTGAACAGAGGCGGTGGTTTACGACACCAACTGTCTGCCATCTATAATCCAGTTCTGAGATCCCTTTCCAGACGCCTTAACGCCTACTCACATCCTGGGCCATCTAACCTCAGGAAATTAACATGATAGGGTGGGGTTAGGTTTCACAATGAGCTCACCCGAAACCTTGGCTGATTGTGACCTACACCCGTCTTCACACCTTGGCTCGTGTGATTAGGTAGAGGGTCATTAGGGGGTCCATTGTCCCTCTTGCGGGGACACTCCCAGAGGGCTTAAATCTGGGACTCTCCACCATTTGACCCTAGAACTGAAGAAGCTTCTTGGATGAGAGATGAAACATCTTCAAGCAACTTAAAGAAGTCTAGACGCTTTTCTTTCCAAGCTCCTTAGACGACTTTTTTTTTTTTTTTTTTTTAAAAATCACACTAGCAACGTACACCTGGTAGTTGGTTGGGATTTAAGGTCAAATCACTTTCACACCATAAAAGAACAACACCGAGACCCTTGGAAACAGAGTGCGATTACTGTGTTCACATTTGCACAAACGAACTGCACCAAGGGGGAAAATAAACTGGAGTTTGATTTAAACTAACTAAACACAGCAGCTGTGAAAACGCTCTAAGAAGTGGCGTGTGTCCACCTATCATTACACCTCAGCTTAGAACTCCCAGTCATTATAGTACTTGTCTATTCGATGAACTCTGATACACTGTAGCAAACAATACCAAATGTATGTGCACAGACGGGGCACTCACATGTGTTTCTTCATTAGGTCTTGGCTTCTCACACCTCGTCAGTAATTTCCGTAGTCTGAGTAAACCTGCTACCCGAGCCACAGTCTTCTTCATGAAGCTGATGACGACATCTGAAAGACAGGACATCACAAATCATGATCACCGAATTCCACGTCAGGAAGCAAAAAATATAAAGCAGTTTTATTTTCTAACAAACCTCTTTTGCGTCTTTTCACTTCGACTTGCTCACTCTGGCAAACACTCTCTGCAACATGCACGCTGTAATAACAGAAAACGGTTTAAGATGAGTGGTTTTCAAAAACACAAACTTAAGAGATTTAAAAAAATAAAAAAATAAAAAAAAATCTCATGCTACCAGCTGTGGGAACCTTTTGCGAATAAGGGCGCAGAGGAAAAGTAGCGATAAATTATGAGGTGATTTCTTTTTGTATTCCTCTTGAATTTTAACAAGGGTTTAACATCCATTAACCTGGAGGTAATTTGGCAATAGTTTCAAAGGCCATCGCAGATTTGAGCAGTCCAAAGTGACGAGTTCAGACATCAATATATTTGCACAAAACCCAAAGATTCACTTTCTATGAGATAAAGCCACAATTTGCATCAACAAATGTTTGAGAAACTGAAACAAGGGTTTTGAATTTATTCATTAGCATTTTTTTATTTATATAAACTTGGAACACTAGTGCACTTTCCTAGGAGTGCCCGGCCTTAATTACTGCAAGAACAGATCGACAACTAATCCAGGAGATCACAAAAGAACAACATCTAAAGCCGAGCAGGTCTCACTTGCCTCAGTTAACCCGAGTTCTTACTAAACTCGACGGACGAGCCGGCGAGTTCAATAAGAGCTCATGATTGACCAATAAGACTGGGCAAAAATGCTATCCAAGGTAAACCTACTGCCGACCAAAAGAACAAAGGCTTGTCCCTTATGCCTTTCAGGAAAATATTCTTTGGACTGAGGAGACATAAATTGAACTTTTTGGATGGTTTAACATCCATTATGTCAGCATTTTATATCGCAACAGTCAGACATGGTGGTAGGATGATGAGCTGGGGCTGCTTTGCTGCTTCACGACCTGGATGACTTGCAGTAATTAATTAATGTAACCATGAATTCTGCTACTACTCTTCAACCAGAAAAAGGAGAATGTCCTGAAGCTCAAGCACACTTGAGTTATGCATTGAAACACTAGCAAGCCTGCCTCTGAAAAGCTTTAAAAAAACAAAAACAACATGAAGGTTATGGAGTGGCCAAGTCAAAGCCTGGTCTTAAATCCGATTGAGATCCTTTGGCATTACCTTAAACAGACTGTTCGTGTTCAAAACCATCCAGTGTAGCTTTATTAAAATACTTCAGTGAGGCAGAGTGAGCAATGTTGAAAAACTCATTGCTAGCCATCGCAAACACTTGATTGCAGTTCTTGCTCCCAAGGTTGGCATAACCAGTTATTAGGTTCAGGGGGCAATTATTATTTTCACACAGGGCCACGTAGATTTGGACATTTTTAGTCACTTAATAAAGAAAATCATTTAAAAACTGCACTTTTTTGGTTACTCGAATTATCTTTGTCTGGAGTAAAACATTTGTTTGATGATCTGAAACATGTAAATGTGACAAATATGCAAAACATGAGAACTCAGGAAGGGAGAAAAAAAACGACAAGCTACTGGATTTAAGTAGGATTTTAAACAAAATGAAATTAATATTGGAACGGTCATTATAAATAGTTTGTTTTAGACTACTTCTGCTTTCGCTAAGAGTGTGCTTGATATTAAATGTCATCTGGGTGTCCACTGATAGCGTTACAAACATACTGTCAGCAAACTTCAGTAAAATAGTTTGTTACAAATTCACCTGCTGTGAATAAACAAATTACATCTAAAATTAACTCAAAACTTGGTGTTAGCTAGCTGGAAGGGTGAATGTTCATCGACTGCCCTCGTCAATCAAAACAAATCATTAAATGGCCAACAAAGTGTGAACTATTTAGGACTGAAAAAATATAGACCATTTTCAATCACCGACCTCTGGTAGTTCCGTTTAGCGGGTCTGCAGTGACTCTCCTGCCGCCAAGCTGCTGTTTTTACGCCTGGTCGCGTGGGTACCTCTTCGCTAACGCTACCTTTCCCAGGCCACTCCGTGGGGTTTTGCCCCGTAATGGGCTCAAACAGCGACGAGAATCCGCCAAGTATCCATCCATACATCCCAGACAAATACGAGAAAATTGTAACGAGGTTTTCAATGCGGTCCAGGACTATTTCTCCACAGGCAAGATGTCAAACCGCAATCTACGACACACCGCCCACCATTACCTTAGCTTAGCATTAGCGTCGCTGTGCTGAAACGCAAAGAACGTCCGTCATTCCGTGTTGACGTTCTGCGAAGGGCAAACGTTTTATACACCAACACAAAACAAGTGGGCGGTGTTCTAAAGTGTAAAGTCTAAAGACGACGGATAAAATACAAAACATAAAGCGGCCTGGCTGAGATAATAAACAAACGAACCCCTGATCACGGAGTGGTATCGTTGGTAGGCTTCTCATTAGCCCCTTCTGACTTGTTCAGGAGAGCAAGTGGGAGAAGTTAAATATAAAGAAATCTATGCTCTATTTAAAGATTAGATGAAATGAAACCAAGCCACAATTTCAGCGTTATTCACTTCTTACAAAGCTTTTTTGGCAGAAAGTCCTGATGGCAAACCTCTAGCATAGGTCCATTCTTTGTTACATAATACTAAATCAGCATATCAATTGCGAATTAGAAGGGGAAAAAAGAAAATCCCAAATGCCTCAGTTTTCTAACCTCTCTAAAATGTGGCTATCATTAATAGTTAATTTAGTGGCCGATGTTTCTGTTACTAATGTAATAAACCTGTATTTCAAATCCCTATTTTTGTAGAAAATTTAAAGAGACAAATAAAACCACCCACTTAGAAGTTCCTTACTGACTGGATTTACCTGTGTACAGCTGTAGTATACCAAGATGGTCACTGCTTTACTCTGCGCACTAAACACTTCCTGTTTTAAATCAACTCTTTATTAAGCCTAGCAGTGGACTATAAACAGAGCTACCCCCCATAGTTCAATATTTAACAGGATACCTGTGTTTTAAGATGTTGCAAGAAACACTCCATGTGGTTCATAGTCACACTTAATTTACTTTATGATAAAAACAACACACACGTGGTTTACATTTTTGTAATGGTGCACAAGTTTTGTAGATCTTAGACTTCCAGTATAAAACTAGTGCATTTAGTAACATGTATGAAGAACATTAACACTATTTACAGAGCACAAAAACAAAGCAAACAGTGCTTAAGAAACAGTGTATAAAGAGTGACTTTCAAAATATTGGAGGTACACAGGATAGAAAAATTACCCCCCAAAAAATTAAAAAATAATTTATTATAAAAGTCAGGAAACATATCATTTCTATACATTTCTACAAGATGTAAGGCATGAGCAGTTTTGAAACAATATGCAGGCAGATTCAGTCTTTAGATTTCAGGCTACTTTGGATCAGGGAGGAGACCAGATGAACCTACAGAAAGGGGAGAAGAAAAAAAATTAGATGCAGCAACAAACAACCTTTAATCACAGACTGGCGCCATACATAAATAGGAACCAAGCTAAAGTTTAAAATGGTCTTGGACTAGAATTTCCTTTCAGTAAACGTAGTAGTTATTTAGTAGCTTTCCAACTAGTTAATAAACAAAATTGTTGACTTTTAAAATTATGACAATGTACTGAAAAATAGCACTGACATAATTCTTGTTGTCAGAGAACTGCATCTCTAGCTCCAAGACTAAAAGCAATAAGGCACAGGAGCATTGATGGGGAAAGTTATGAGATAAGTAGATGAACATGTGCCACTATTCCCTCAATTTCAGAGTGCACCTCAAAACAGTTCAACATTTACACAAACATGAAGTTAAATAAAACAAGACATAAAAACAAATTTAGCTGAAATGGAATAAACTCTTCCACTCAGTGACTTCATGTTCTGCAGGGTTTTGCAACAATGACTCCATCCACGTTATGCATCTACTGCACCAGCTTCACCTCTTTACTGGGTTATACACATACAGAGCCACCTGGGCGTCAGACATTGTACTCGATGTACTCTATGTAACCATGTACCTCCTTTGTTCTACTTTTCCAGATGCATTTGACTCGTACACAGGAAGCTCTGCCATGTGCTCAGCCACCAGCAGCCAGTGTTTAAATCCTGAATCACTTATTATTGCATCATCATGCCTCAGGATCGAATTTTTGACAGCTTAGCTTCTAGCTGCATTGATAGTCAAATCTCATAACACACCACATGACATGTGTCTCAAAAATTGTTATTTAATACATTTGAATTAAATTTTATAGAACAACCCTGAAGGACATGTACATTTCCAGACCAAAGTTATCCCCTGTAATAGACTGTGCTCGGTGACTAGTGACAAGTCAGTCCTGAGCACTGTGCTACTTTATCCTTCAGTGGAGTGAGTGTGTTACACTCACACTCACCTGGCCCATATAGGTAAAGGGGCGACAAGCAGCTCAGGTACAGCCAAGTCCCGTTCTCTTGCAGCCAGTGCTGCCGATAACCAATCATATCAGGGGAACAGGGTGACTGTAGTTTCCTTTCCTCTTTGGGGGGTGGGGATAAATGAGTCTTGTTTACTAGGTTGGAAGATGATAGAGCACATAGGTTTTGTGGGATGTGAAAACAATTTTATTTCATTTTTTTTTAAACCAATATGGTCCCAGGGGAAAAAAAAAAAAAATATCTGAATGGTTAACTGACTTGCACCAGACTAATGGATATAAAAATGTATAGGAAACATCTCCCAACAGGGTGACTTATTTAGGAGACATGCATGAAGCACCAGGATCAGCTCACACAAGATTTATCTTTTTAGAGGGTTGGCAAGTCACACAGTCAGATTCACAAATTCTCTCAATGGCAGACAAAGCAGACTAGACTGCTCATCCCTGCAATACATTAACAGATTTTTCAGGTACCTCTGAGTTTCTTCAACAGCACAAACTGCATTTATATATGCAAAAAGCCCCACACAGTCTCCTTAATGTAGGGAACCAGCAAGCTTTTCCCCGACATAACTCCTTTGGGGTTATGTCGGGGAAGGGCATCTGGCATAAAACCTTGCCAAATCAAACATGTGGAGCGACCTGCTGTGGTGCCCTCTTGAGACCAGGGAGCAGCTGAAAGTCATTTTAAAGAGCCCGATACAATTTAGTCACTTGTCAGTAAAGCCGTCTCGTGGCTGGTTGGTTAATTTGGTATAGGGCACTTCCAAGAGAGATGACTGTGTGACTCTTTCCTCCCTTTTCCATGTTTACAAGTAGTGTCTTGTGTTCTTTAGAGTGTACTGAAACTAAACTTGGGCCATTCCTATGTTACTATTGTGTAGTCTGATGCTGGTACAGGTACTATATCCCAGTGCCCTGAAACATCTTCCAGTATGATATTCAAATGAATTCAAGTGCTCAGAACCCCTTAAATTGTGCTTGATAAGACTGACAGGATTGGGTTTGCCTTGAACTATTTGGAGACCATCACCACGGTGTTTTCTCTCAGGCCTGTGCAGTGCTCAATCTGCCATGGTTTGCTATGGCCGAGCAGACATACAGTAACAGTATGCCCACCGCTAAACCAGTGAACTTACCATTAGGGATACACCCTGTGTTTGCAGTGAATACCTTATAACCCCCCTTCCCCCTTTTTCTTATTCTAAATGCTACTCACCTTGCCTGGCTCCCACCAACCGCTGCTGGACTTTCTCTAGATGACGGATATATTCTGTCAGGGATTGTTCTGGATCCTGAGCTGTTCCACCCAATTGTACAGAGGCCAAAGGAGTACTGGAGTGTGACCTGAAGAGTATAGAAAGCTTATTTAAGAAGAAGGGAAAAAAACCTAATTGAATCATATCAGTTTTTAATAAAATCTATTAAGAGAGACCAAACCTGTGGCGTAGTCTGAAGGGCGATTTGCTGGGTGGGACGAGTGCTGACAGAGTGTCTATGTGGACGGCGCTGCTGTCTCGGATCTGCGTCAAGTCAGAATTTGATCTTGGCTGCTGCTGCTGCCTTAAAACTTCGGCTTTAGGCCCTGCCAGGAACGATAAAATTTAATCATCTATGCACTCATACTCACTTGGATAATACATGCAAGTCTAAATTATGTAGACAGAGCTGACCTGGAGCATGCCCATTGACAACCCCAGTTGATAATCTTCTGATTGCTTTCTGCCATTTCCTCGTCAGGAACCTCATTCTGAAAAAGTGCATGGAATTAGCTAGTAATATCTTCCTTCTAGGAATAAAACTAATGTATATTATGATACATTTCTTACCTTGAGACCGCAATTATGACTTGCACTGCAGCCCTAAATCGTCCGAGGGGTCTACGCCTGGAGGAGATTGGGGGTGAGGGTCGAGCTCCCATGTGAGCGATAAGACACAGCGTGGCTTGTTCACACTCCTGGAATCCTCCTATCAGCAGCAGCAAGTAACGCTTCTGGTACACCAGAGCTTTCCTGAAGCTCTCAGCTCGCAGGTAGCGCTCATAGTAACGCTGAAGCTGCAAATCAAGCAAACGCTGTCAACATTTCATCCCTATACAACCACCAGTGTACAGTGAAGCCAGAAATGGCAATTAGGTACTTTGGAGTCAACATCTGTTCTTGAAAAGCTGTTGCAAAAATGGTTATTACACCCCTAATTTATCCCGATGTGCTGCCTACTGACCTTGCTCTGGCTGGACATGTCGTTGACAGGCCTATTTTCGGTTTCCGCGGTGACCTTGGCGAGCTCATTCTCTGTGCGGCGCAGCTGTCGCTCTAGGCAGGTGAGTTTGTGTTTGAGAGTGGCCCTCTCCTGGCTCAGTGATGTCACACGCTCTGTCAACTCAGAGTTCTCCTTCAGTAACGTCTCCAACAGGTTGGAAGATGACTTGGACGGCGTCTAAGGCGAGAAAAAATTCATTTAGCAATGATTACATGTGCCAAAATGTAATCCTAATGAAAAACTTTGTCACAATAGTTTGGATTCCTCATAGGGATTAAAGCACTTGAATACCTGCTGGTGCTGCTTTAACACTCCTGCCTGGCCACCATCAGTATGGAGGTTGGTGTGGGGGTGCTGGAAAGGTTCAGCTTCGTGTTGTTGCCCCGCTGTTCGTCCAGACAGGCGCTGAGCAGCCATCTCTCTCTCGTCTCTTTCCAGCTCTGCCAGAGTGCGCTGCAGCTCCTGCATGCGCTGCTGGTCCTGCTGCCTCAACAACTCCAACTCACACTAAAGTCAGAAATGTTCACAACAAAGTGTCTTTATGGATTTGCATAAGCAGCGAGTACACTAGAGAAGATTTGGACTGATGCATCTTACCAGTTTGCTGTTGATCCTCTCCTGTCGCCTCTCTCTCTCAATCTGCTCTTGCATCTCCTTCCTCTTCTCCCTTTCCCACTGCTCCTCCCTCTCTCTCTCTTTGTCCTTCAGCACTCGGAGTCTCTCCTTCAGCTCTGCAAGTTCCACCCCTTGGCGCCTGGACTGCTCTCGCTCCACCTCTAAAGCCCGGTGTGCTTCCTGTTTCTGCTCCTTCAGAGTCTCAATTGTGATACGATTTCGGGTGGCCGCTTCCTGCTCCTGCTGAAGCTCCTCCCTCCTCGTTCTGTCCTCTTCTTCCCATCGCCTCTTGCTCTGTAGCAGCTCTGCCCTCAGTCTGTCCGCCACAGCTGCCAACTCCTCCCCTTGCCTTCGCTCTTGCTCTAGCTGGGAGCGCAAGTCCGAGATGAACTTCCTGTCTCTTGCAGTGTCGGCATCATGTCTGCGGCTGAGCTCATCCACCTGCCTGGAGCAGCGGTCTCGCTCTTCATCAAGCTTCCTGTGAGAATCTGCAAGCTTCGAGTGAATTTCAGTCAAGCGAATTTCTGCTTCAGTCAGCAGGCGCTCCTGACGAGTCTTTTCTTGCAAGCTGAGCTCTTGTTGGTGGGAAGAACGTTTGCGTTCATCTTCTAGCTCCTTCTGAGTGTCGTCCAGGCGTTTCTCTAGCAGCAAACAGCGGGACTGTTCAATCTGAAGCTCTTGTCTCAGGTTGCTACAGGCCACCCTCTCCTGCTCCACCTGCCCCGTTAGAGACATGACCTCTGACCTCAGCTTCTCAGAGGACACCTGTACATTCTAGACAGAGTACATCGAGTAAAAACAAACAGTGGGTAGTGATGTTACAAATGCAGCGAACCAAAGTTTTCTGTGTGTATAGAAAATTTTAGTAGTGTCCATTTTTAGTGGTCCTCCTACCTCTCTCCTTTCCTCCTCCTCTCTTCCTTTACGCAGACTTAGAGCCCTCTCCTGCTCCAGTTCTTGTTGAAGCTCACACACTCTGGCCTGCTCTCTCCTCAAAGCTTCCTCAGCCTCTTCTATAGTCAGCCTGAAGAAAATGGGTCATTTCCAACTTTACCATAGTTACATTGTAATAGGTTAGACTAAAACATAAAACTTTAGGAAAGGGGCCCTTTTTTAACAGGCCTGTTTAAGTGCCTGTATTTTGAGCATGTAATACATACCTGAGCGACATCATTTTGTTCTTCTGCTCTTGCTGAGCGTCATGTGCGCATTTTAGTTGTTTCTGGCTCTCCTCCAGCTCTGCCCTCAGTTGGGATTCATCCCGTTGTTCAGTCTGCAGTTGATCTCTGTGCCAGTTACTGTCAACTCTGTCATCAGTCTGAGAAAGATGGTGGGAAAAAAATGATTTATACAGATAGAAGGTAAGTTAATCCACCATGTCAAGTTAAACGCATCTTACACCTGAATGAAAAATAATACCTTCATGCCAATAACCGATTTAAAACAAATCATCCTTTAAATAGAGGAAATTTTAAACCAGCGCTTGAAACTCACTTGTGTGTGTCTTTGTGCCATTCGACAAAGCAGCTCTCGGAGTGCAATCACAGTCTCCTGCAATGCCCTCTTCTCCTGCTGCCAGCTCATGGGAGGATTAGATGATTTATCTTGGTGGTGCAGTAGAGCAGAGCCATCTTCAGCATGATGCTGCGACAGACTCAGTGAGCAGGCTTTTAAGTCCAACACATGAGACTGTGCTGATGGATTGGCACGACGCTGAGACAAGGTCAGAATTCTGCAGCTTTCCTGATAAACCTTTTTCAACAGTCCCTGCATGAAGAAAGACAAAGTGAATAAAAATCTGTCTTTTTGTTACTTTAACATTTTTATCAAGCCTACCTGAAGCTCAGGTGACAACAGATCGTCGCTGTAGCTCATACTGCCCGCAGCACTGTCCGTGTTAGCAGTGGGGTCAACTCCTCTACAGCGGAGGTACTCGATAAACTGAGCATCCAGTCTCTCAGTCTGCTCCAACTCCAGTCTCAGCCTAGCACCCAGTTCTGAACTCACATCTGAATAAGACGAGAACAGCGAGGTTCAGCTGCCTTTATGCAGAATATCCAGATATACAAGTGACTCAAAATCCTCAAGTCACAGGTGTCACGGTGTGGAAATACTCACTGCTGCCATATCCGTCACTGGCCCATTCGGGTGCCGACAAGGAAGAGGTGGAGCCAAGTGGAGAGGAAGGAGTGGTTAGGTCAAGTCCTTCCAATTCACGTACCTGTGAACAAGAAAACAATAATCTGAGTGAGAACTGAAACCAAATCAAAAGAACAAATGGTTTACATATCTGAGCTCCAACTACATACTTTATCGGCATCCAGTGAATCGAGGATGGAGTAGTTCTCAGACACAGACACAGAGCGTGGTGAGTGGGAGCTCTGTGTAGCTGGGTCTGGGGTGATGGTCCTGGAGTGTGAAGGAGGCTCCATTACAACCCTGGGAGAGGGTTTGACCTGGTGGAGGTCCAGGCCTGTGTTATTCAAGCCACTGAGCTCAGAGGTGTGGAAACGTTCAGGGATTCTGTCCTCAGAGCACTCGAGTCTTCTTAAAACCTCCGGAGAGCTCAGAGAGTCTTCATGGTGAGACACAATGTCCTCAAAAGCTCTGACAGAAATATCTGACAGTGAAAGAAAAAATGATCAGTATGAGAACATGTTTCTGTTAAAATGGTCGCCTTTATTCTTTCAATTGATCCATGAAATACTCCCAGATCTCAACATCTGGAAACTGCTTGTTTTGTTGGAAAACATCTATAAATCAGGTTTTAAACAAAGTTTGCATTTCTTATTTTTAAACCCAAATTCCACTATTCCTTGTAAACATAAAAGGCTAGTTCAAATAGATTTCCATTGTCATTGCTTTTTATAGGCTTGCACATAATCATAAATCAATATTTACCCTCATACAATCAGTGCAAAGACTTATTTAGTACTCACCCTTATGTGGGTATCCCTGAAGTGTGTCCTGTTGGCTCTGCTGTCGGAGCTGCTGCAGTTCTCTCTGCTGATAGGCCAATTCCTCCTCCTGCGCAGCCAAGTCCTCCTGAACGCTTTGAAGTTCTGCCTTCAGTTGTTGGTTGTCTGCTTCAAGGTCAATGAGAGCACGATCTTTGGTCTGCCAGAGAAATTGTGACATTAAAATGCAGCAGTCAAGCTTCAAGCACTCAGACCACCACATTAATTAAAACCACTATACATCTTATCTGATAATGTGTGGTCAACTCTGATTCCCACCTGAACTTCCTCATGCAGTTTTTCAGCCCTTTCTGTACTGGTACTCAGACCCTGTCTCAGTGCAGTCAGCTCTGTCCTCAGAGCCTGATGTTCTTCCTTGACCTTGGACAGCTCAACCTCCTTTTGTCTCAAGGCAGTGTCTGCTTTAGCCAAGGTCTCCTCAGCATGGGTCTGAAGTGGAAGAAAGACATCCACAGAAACATTAAGTGTCATATCACACCCCTTTTCCTTTAGGCCCCCCGAAAAAAAACATACACGAACCTTATACAACCAGATTTAAACACTTTGAAATATAACAGCATTTTACTGAGTACAGTCAGTGTATGCATCTGTTGTATAAGCTGTAATCTTTCACTCGCATTACAAACAACTACGTCAATGTAACATGGAGAGAAACTTGCCAAAAGCAGCTGTGAACTAGAAAAAAACAAAACAAAAACCGAAAAACAACGAACTCCGATAAAACGCAGAGACATGCTACAAACTAACCAGTGCATTAAAGAAGTCATGCTCTCTTTTCTTACCACATCCTGCCAAGTTAGAACAAAACATGAAAAATAAAGTGCAACACAGCTTTAAAAGCCAGTGCTACCAAAGATTTTCTTCCTGCTTCCTCTTTTTAATGTCACTTCCTCTGTGCGGGTCAAGATTTTGCTATCTCTCAGTGCTGCACCACGTCACAACAGCAACGCCCCTAATTATAACCAGATGTGGTCTTGCGGCACAGCTGTATGCTTAGGAGGGGAAAGAAAAAGAAAAAAGCAGCAGCAAAATATTTCCTGTTTCGTGCTGAGGCTTGTTTAAATTTAAAGAGGTTGCTGGGCAACTGGCATTTTTGAAAAAGAACTCTTTTGAGTGACAATAAACAGATTTGTTCAGTGAAACTATTACAATTTTAAAAACTGAAGATTAGAGCATGTTTTACTGCTCTGTTTAATGAAATACTCAAACAGCTAAAACATTGTTATTATATGGTTATTACAGATTGAATGGTAAATTGTGCGATTCTTGTATAGCACTTTTCTATTCTCCTGCAGCACTCAAAGCGGTTTATACAAACGTGCCTCATTCACCCATTCATACAAGCACTTTTTTCCCTATGCTAAAATGCTTTTAATCCAACAGTCACACATGTTCATAATCCAATGAATGCGTCAGACTAGAGCTGCCAGGGGTCAAACCACCAACCTTCTGATTAGTACATACACATAAAGACAGTAAAAGTTTATGGGAGACAACAGAAATATGGCCGACGTAACCACAAATAAGACCATCACTGATGACAGATAGCTGTGTTCAAAGTGAATGAGCCAATAATGAGGTTTGGTCTTTAAAACTAAACCAACACCTACCAGCACTTCCTTTTGAGCCTCTTCTTGACTGGTTTCGTTTTCATTTAGCTTAACTGTCAGGTCCTGGATAAGGGCTCTCAGTGAAGTCACTTCCTGTTGTAGCTTTTCAATTTCCTCTTGGAGCTGGCCCTCTCTCCTCCTCAGTGCCTCACGTTCAGCAGAAAGCTCTCCCTTCACAGTCTCCAGGGTTTTAATTCTAGCCCTTTCCTGAGCCACCTGTTCCTCCATATCGACCACCTCTGCTCTTAGCTCCTGGACTTGTCTCTCAAGAGTGAGACTGCTTTCTCTGAGGATGTCCATTTCCATTTTCATCTCCATCTCCTTTGTTTTTAGAGTTTCGATCTCTCTCACCCTCTCCTCTTCATTAGTCTGGAGTTCCAAAACCTGAGAGCTGAGGCGGGCTTTTTCCTCTTGCAGGGTACCTGCCTCTTCTGCTTGAATTTTCCAGCTGTTCCTCTCCTCCTCTGATAGCTTCCTCTTCTCCCTCTCCTCTTCTAGCTGGGCTGTGACCTCCTCCAGCTCAGTTTCCTTCAGGGAGAGGAGACCTTGGATTTCATCTGACTTTTCTCTCTCAGCTTTTAGCCTCTTTCCAAATTCTTCCCCGTGCCCTCTGTACTCTTCCTCCTGGGTGAGCAGTAATCGTTCCAGTCCCTCTTTCTCTGCCACTGCAGTCTCGAGCTGATTCTGAAGGGCCTTGATACGAGAACGAAGCGATCGGGAGGCGGTAGAATGAGTCAGGCTGAGTTCATGCTTTAGGCTGTTTGGCCCCGCTTTCTTCTCTTGTTCTTGGATGGTATAGTTTTGAGGTTCGGGGCTGGGGGCGGGTGAAGGATTGATGCTGTCACCGTCCTGGGAGTCACTGACTTCATGCAGGTTGGGTCCCAGGGTGGCGAGTTCTGCCTGCAGCGTACTGATTACCTCGTGAAGGCGCTCCTCTTCTTCCTGTTTGTCTTGGCGCACTCTTGTGATTTCAGATTTAAGATGTTCCACCTGTGAGCGCAGATCTTCAAGCTCAGCTTCCAGAACCTTTTGTCAGAAAACAATCAAAACAATTCCATTAAAAATAAATAAATCATGGCCTCATCAGGTATGTGCACTCAAATATTTAGTTAGTGTTTACACTGACCTTGTTATCGCTGGTATTCTCAAGTTCCTGTTCCAGTCTTTGGATTTCACTGTTGAGGTGGTCGATCTCGTGGTTTTTCTCCTGAAGAAGTGCTGAAGGGAGCGTCTCTTCATCCATTTCATCCTCCTTGCAAAGTTGCTCCTTTTCCTCCTTAAGTATCGTCAGGGCAGACACATTTTCCTGGAATTGGTGGTGCATTATCAGTTATCCTTGGATTCAACTGTTTTTCAACTAAACATAATGAGAGTAACTGAAGGAAATATTAAATAGAGAAAAATAAATCTGCTGCACACACTTCACCCGTTGCCTACTGGTGGTGGTCAGAGGGTCCGGTGGCGCCAGTGTCCGGCAGCCTCGCCTCTGTCAGTGCGCCCCAGGGCAGCTGTGGCTACAATGTAGCTTGCCATCACCAGTGTGTGAATGTGTGTGTGAATGGGTGGATGACTGAATAAAGCGCTTTGGGGTCCATAGGGACTAAGTAAAGCGCGATACAAATACAGGCCATTTACCATTTTTACCATTTAAAACTGTAAAAACCTGTGATTCAAGGTACAGGCACAGTAGTGCATGTTCATGCTCAGAGCAGCAGATAAAACAGTCTCCCATCTCCATTGCTTCACTCAGTCACATTTTTTTTTTAAAAAAGTTCAGTCAGGCTTTGTTTGGGTGTAGGAGTCTGACCTAGCAGGCATGAGAGAAGTTGCTGTAGCAACAGAAAAGTGAATGCAACAAGTAATCATCTTACTTTTATCAGCTATGAAGTGTGCAAGTAAGCTAACGCTGCAGTAAAGTAGCAGCAGGAAAGGAGGAGACTCACAAAAAAAAGCAAGTCTTCAAAAGCTGAGATGACAATATAATTAAGGCATAAGTATTCTTTGCTGCAGTCATGGTTTGACATAAGAGTACAAATGTTGGACCAACGCAACTTATTGAATTGTATTGAACCGTATAGTGTAACATATTTTATGTCATTTACATTGTTTAGTCATCTGAGAAACACATCCCACTTCTTACCTTCAGGGCAGTAATTTGCTCTTGGAGCTCATTAACATGTGCTGCATTGGAATTAGTCAGCAGTTCCAGCTGTAGTGTGAGGTGTTTTACTTCGGCTTCCTTTATATTCAAGTCTCTCTGCACGGTCTCTAGCTGGCCAAGCAGAACCTCAACCTAAGAAATGCAACGTAACTAAATCAAAACCAAAATACAGTTTTCAAGTTCTGCATTTGCTGATAACTAATCAGACTGATGGCTTTAAAAGATTGACCAAACATTTTTCCAACCAAAAGGTGGCAGCACAGCAAAACGTGTCAAACAACAACCGCCACTACACAGCCCAAATCTTCTTAGCTACCATAAACTAGCGTTACATAAAACCTAACAGACCTCCTGCTCTTTGCTCTGTAGACTCTGTTGAGCAGTGTCTAGGGCATCCTTAAGCTCCTGGGTGGGGTCACGCGTGTTGTCATGGTAACAGTGTCTCGTCTCATCCAGTTTGGACTGCAGGGCTGAGATCTGAAGCCTGCTGGACAGCTGCTGCTGCTCTAGTGCCTGTTTATCCTGACAAAGAGAGCGAGAGCATCAGTTAACTCTTGAGGGAGGATGCACACTGACACTTCACCTGAAGTCAAAGTGTGCACTTTGCCCTTACTTGTGTAAGCTCCTGCTCTCTCAGCTTCGCTTTTTGAAGTTCTTGTTCCAGTTGACTGACGCATCTGTTACTCTCTACACTGTTGAGCAGCGCTTGCTCCAACTCTCTGATTCGACTGGCCAGCTTGTCTATCTCCTCGTTGCGTTCTGCAAGATCGCGCTGGGCTTGCTGACAGGTTGCAAGCAAAGAAGAATGGTCCTCGGTCTTATCTTTGATAACAGCTTGCAAACTCTCCACCTGCAGAGGCAGAAAGATTGATTCAGTTTCGGGGTTTTAAGATGGAAAACTGCAAATTTAAAACAAGCAAAAGAAACAAACAAACCAAAGAACGAAACGCTACATGATAAGATGCTTTAAAAAAAACAAACAGCCAATCCAGATCTGCAGCCACTGGTTGGGACACTGAATTTAAGCCATTTCAGAGAGCAGCGACATAAAGATGAAAGACAGATGACGTGTGAAAAAGAAGCAAATGAATATTGGCAAATGGACTACTGAATGCAGAACCTATAACCAGGACATAAGCACTACAAAAAAGATGATGCAAACCAAACGCACACCATGCATGACAGAGAGCTAAGACAAGCATGCTACAGTTAGATTTCATACCTGCAGAACCAAGTCCTCAAACTACAGCAATCCATTCAGCACAGGGATAAACACATGGCAATAGTCAGGCTCATTGGCAAACACCACATTCATCACTTCAACGTCAGTAACACTATGTACTCCACAGCTAACTTGCAAATAGTAATCACACCAAACACAAACACTACAAC
Source organism: Oreochromis aureus (assembly GCF_013358895.1). Classification (NCBI taxonomy): domain Eukaryota; kingdom Metazoa; phylum Chordata; class Actinopteri; order Cichliformes; family Cichlidae; genus Oreochromis; species Oreochromis aureus. The sequence continues at coordinate 13,921,643 of NC_052960.1, forward strand.
TGCGAAACACTAGAAACAGAAACATTTTGTTTAACAAATTCTGATTAAATATATCGTGCTTCAGTATTTATGGGTAGATATAAATCAGAGCATTGAAATACTTTAACCTGTGTTTCAATCACAAAACACTGGACAAAAAACAAACAAACAAGACATCTGTTTTTGAAGCCAACAAAGCAATTGATCCAAACATGAGTTTTAACAGAGACTATGTCTGTGGTAATGAATTTGAAATTTAGGCTGAATTACAGGATAGCAGTAGATCTGATAAGACAATGTTTGAAGAAAAAAAAAAAAAAAAAAAAAAAAAAAAAAAAAAGAAGAACAAAAGCTGCTGTTAAGGTACTTCTGTTTTGGGTTTAAGAAATGCTTTGTCACCAAATCACAGGCTGAGAAAAGCTGTAATATTTACAGACACACAGCTAACTTAAAGTGCCTCACCTGGTATCCTTTATTATCCACACTAGGAGTCTGTCTGAGCTGGGCCTCAAGCCTGCGGATCTCCTGCTGGAACTCATCCCGTTCGTGTTCACGTTCCACAGCCTGCTCCTATTATGGACAGCAACAAATTCAATGAAAGCCTGTCCGCTGCATTAAGCACCAACTTGGAAAATAGTCTATGACACTTTACTAACCTTGGAAAAACAATCAAGAAAGAATCCATGATATCCAAATGCAAACAAACCCAAAGATTACACACCGGTTTAATTTGTCAAGCCTCACCTCGATAAACTGCCTGTCATGTTTAAGCTGCTTCTCCAGTGCTTGGACACGCTGGTTGAGGTCTTCAGTGTAGGTCTTGTGGTGCAGCTCCGTCTCCAGGCCTCTGGTTTCCTGCTCCTCGAGCTCCCTCTCCAGAGTCTGGAGACGAAGGGACAGAGAGCGGTGGTCCTTCTCTGCCTGCCGCTGCAAGTCCAGCCTATCTTGGGACAAACGATCCGTCTCTGCCAACAAAGCTTGAAAAATAAAAAGTAAAGTCAGTAAAATTGTTTTAATTTAATTAAATTCAGAGGAATTTAAAAAAAAAAAAAAAAAGCAAAAAAAAAGCAGAGGCAGAATATGAGTGAGGTTAAATACTGACAATTCAGCATAATCTGCCTTAAGAAATAGAACAGCAAATGACAGCACTCCAAGATGCTTTGCCACACGCTACTGGTAATTGCCATATTACAAAAAGCAACCTCACAGCACTGCAAATATATGCATATTCATCCCCACCCCCTTCTCACACACTAATACTCCACTCTGACCCACAAACCTGCGTCAGGATCTAAATTGAGCCATTGGCCTATGGAGAGAAGACACGTCTGAGCACAGACATTATATAAGCGCACAGTCAAACTCACTAAAGAGGTCATGTAGCATTTTATGCAGACAAATGATTTCATGTTTTTGTACTTCCTCCGCTAACCTTTCTCTCTCTCCCCAAGTCCAGCAGAGAGATGCTCCTTCTGTTGCAGGAGGATGGCATGCTCCTCAGTCAGCTCATGATGCTTCACTCTGAGGGTGTCCAGCTCTGCGGTAAGGCCCTCCATCTGGTGTAGCTTCACCTTCAGGTCCTCTAGCTCCTCCACAAGCCTCTCCTCTTGAGTCTCCTTCTGCTGTAGCGACTCCTCTAGGGCTGCTTTTTCAGCCACGTAGCCTTCAAGAAGACCTGAAGACATCATGCAAATTGTACACAAATGGCAGAGCTGTTAAACTGTGGTGCAAGGGCTAAATGTGCAGCATAAACACAAGACAGCAGCAGTATGCCAAACAAAGACATAGTGCTCACCTTCTGCTTTGTGAAGCTCCACCTGGAGCTGACTTTTAAGCTTGGCCTCCTGATCAAGCTGCTCCATTAGACGCTTGTGCTGTTCAAGGAGTTGTGCAGAGTCTTCTCTGCCTTGAGAAAACTTTTCCTCCAGAGAAAGATGAACACTGTGAGTCTGCTCCAGCTGCAGAAATGACCAGCATAAAATGATCAGACACCTTGCAAGGCTGTAAAACAGGAAAAAAACAAACAAACAAAAAAAAAAAAAAACCTATGTGGACTGAGGAGCATCTCTGCTTCCTTTACCTGCGTATTGGCTTGGTTGAGCAACTCTAGCAGTGTGTCCACTGTATGTCGAAGCCTGCTGCAAGCACTTAGAGCTGCTTCTTCTCCACCAGGACTGATCTCACCATCTGAAACCAGGAGACTCTCACAGAGCAGCTGGGTGAGCTCCAATTCCTCTGATGACAAGTCTGCAACTGAAATACCTACAAAAGAGCAAATTAAGTGTTTTTAACCAGTTCTCACTAAAAAGAGTCCTCCTTGGTTCCTTTATAAATAAAGCAATTTTCAGTTAATCAACTTTATCCTCTACAAAAAACAAACAAATAAATCCTATCATTCATTGTAAAATTATCGAATACATCAGTCAGACCTGATTCTTGTGCCTCTTTGTTCACGCTTGAGCTCCTTTGGTGAGTCGCCTGCTCAGACGTTTTGGCTCGGGCACTGATCTTTTGTCCAATCAGTTCTTCTGTTGCCACGATGCTGCGGAGCATCTCGATCAGCACCTGCCTCAGCTTCTCATTTGTACGGTGTAATTTACATCTGGGTTAACAGGTACACAGAAATGAGAACATTCAGGATTTGTGAAAGCTCAGAGCTGCTGCTTAAAATATGATTATAATAAATATTAACTACACAACTAAATGCACACCTTTCCTCTTTAGCCGTCTGTAAGTCATCAGTGAGCATCTTAAGAAGGTTCCCTCCCTCCTGTGTCTCTCGCTCCCTTCGTTGAAGGAGCGTGTCCATGGTCTCCATTTCTGCACGTTTTCCTTCCAGCTCTCCCTGCAGGCACCCGATCTCTGCCCGCAGCTGTTAAAACGAACAAGGATATCTTGTTAATTCTCCTTACACTTGTGACCAACCTTTAGTTTCTCACCTATGCCATGGCTTGTTTAAAACTTGTGTGCAGCTGAAACCCAGAGAGGACAGAAGTAACAGACTGAAAAAAGGGCATGGCAGGACCTCTAAACCCAAAACATAATAAAAAGACTGAAACACTGGTTCTGTGCCATCCAAGTCTATCTGATTAAAGCCTCTGGGTCTTAACAAGGGAAATGGGAAAACCACAAAAATATCCAGATCCAAAAGCATAACACAGAAGACATTTACAAGGCTCAGAAGGAAATAAAAACCAGCTGTTGATTGTAAATATATTGAATACAGACTTTAAAGAGAAAAACACTCCTCATTTTAAAGTATATAATATCAAAGGTGTCTGATGTTAAGTACCAACCCAGTATGGTGACAAAATCCAACTTCAGGACGTCAAACACTCAAAAGCTAGAAGAGTTTTCTTGCATATCTGTTGTACCCTTCCTTCCTCAGCCTCTCCGATCTCTCCCTCAGCTTTCACCATGTTTTCCCTCCCTTTTCCCCTCCGGCTCCCTCCCACAACTGCATCTCATGCAGCCACCTGCCTCACCAAAACAATGCTGTAGCCATGACAACAGCCCCCTCCCAACCTCTCTTAAGCGCTCCTTTTTAACCTCGTGGGGGACACAAGTGTGGCCGTCTGTTAATATCTCACTACAAAGAGTCAAGCTAGACAGGTGCCATGGAAACAAATATATGCAAACACCAATCAGTCAGGAGACTGATCAGTTTGAAATCCAAGAACGGGACCGCAGGTTTTAGGAAATATTAATGCAGGTAATATTGCAACTGCCTTGTTACAACCCTAGACAATAAATTAAGACCAATCAAATAGGAAAAAAAATAAATAAATAAAAAATAATCAGTCGGTGAGAGTAAATTAGAAACCCCAAAATGAATACAGTTATGTGCCAGGTCATGATGTAGTATTATTATTATTGTAAATGCCTTTTGTAACTGTCCAAATGAGGTCACAAAGATGTGAGAGAAAAAAAAAAAAAAAAAAAAAAAAAAACCCTGGTCTTAGGTAATTTTCCTAAGATCAGGGTGAAATCAAAAACTTGCTTTACTTAGGGGGGGAAAAAAAAAAACCAAACAAAAAACCCAAAGCAAATGCACTAAAACTGTTTTTGTGTTGATCTACTAATCGATTATTCGGCGAATGCTTTTAACTTTACCTGCCTTAATCTGAAAAACTAAAACAAACAAAAAAAACAAAACACCAGATTGATGATTTTATTCATTAATATGTTCATCTTCCATAGGATACCATCTGATATATGGTGAATAAGGAAACTAACCTACAGATCCACAGTCTGTATAACCATCCCTCACTCTTTGCTTTAGTTTCCAAATCATTGCATCTCCTCAGTCCTCTTGTGGACCTTTTCCCTTCCTTCAGTAAAAAAATACAACATTTTTCTGTCCACTTCGCCAAGTTAGTCTTGACTTTCCCCCCCCTTAAGTAAAACAGCCATTGTCAACCTATCCAAGTTAAGACTTCACAGATATATTTATATGCATGTATGTACGTATGTATGACTGGTACCTGGGCCACCACAGCATCTAGTTGCTGCAGCTGGGCAGTGAGTTGGCTCATTTTCTCTGTGTAGCTCCGCTCTTTTTCCTCTTGTTCAGACGTGAAGCTCCGCCTCAGGTTGTCAAGCTCCGCCTCCTTCTGCTCTTCAAATTCCGTCTTCAAAGAAAACAGTGATGTGTATAGATTAATTCAAAAACGCAGAGCAACAGCTGAAGTACACAGCAGGTTCGTTCATTCCAGAGATCTTTGGACTGACTGGCTTATAGCTGACAACTGGCTTGCACATTTCAGATGGTAAAATGCTAAAAGTCTGGAGGGGGGGGAGGGGGGAAAAAAAAAAAACCTAACTTCAGCCTTAAAACCTTCTGCATCAGGGGATAAAAAGCTTAGATCCATCCCATTTAGCCACTGTTCAGATGGCAGCAACACGAACACATGCACGACCCATCAGCACACACATTCAGAGAACAGAGGGACAGACGGACATGAACACTTGTACATATATGACGGCGGGATTATGAGGAAACTGGGTTTGGATGAAGCCCCAGTGGGATCAAGTCCAACAGAAAAAAAATATCCCTGGGAATGAACTGGTGCAGCTGGAGCTTAGCGAGGCCAATGGCATCACACACACGCTCCAAATAATCCGGAGCTATTGCATAATAATGTTTGAAACGAGTTAAATAAAGAAACAAATATAGGGAATATCAATGTATTTTCACATGAACTGCTTATATGGAGAAACATGGCTACCTCAAAGGTGTTCAGCATTAAAGATCTTAATTGAAAGGATACTTCTAATCCAAACTGTTACATCTATCCCAAGGAGTTTCTTTTTTCTCCTCTTACCTTCAGTTGATTAATCCTGTCCTGCAGCCGCTCTTCTGATTGGACTTTGAGGAGCTCCACCTCTTCTAGGAAGTGCTGTCTTTGCCTTGACGACTCCTCTTCAAGCTCCCTGCGACATGCCTCTAGTTCCCGTGCCGAGACTCCCTTCAGCTCCTACAGCAGACGCATTTATTTAATACCGCAACACTCAATTAGTCAGAAGGTCAAATTTTTAGTGCTTTGGAGAAAACAAAATCCAAATAAATACTCTGTGCCTCTACGCACAAATAGACCATTATGAAGGATCAACAATAATTGAGTGTAGTCCCTTCACTAATGGGCTTTTAGAGCCACTGAGACAAGAACTGACAGGTAACCATTAAAAACAACTCACAATTTAGAGAACGGGATGTTAATTCACGTGGTTTAAAAAAAAGGAAGAGGATTTATGACAGACTGTGACGCACACACCTGCAGCTGGACTTGGTGCTGTTTGGTTAGTTGCTCTTTTTCGGCCGTGTAGGTTTGCGAGAGCTCCTGCAGAGCAGTGCTGTGTTGCTGTTCAAGCTCTAAAACCTGCAAAAGAAACCGACACAAATCAAGTCCGATTTAGAGTCTCCTGGTTCCTAATGCACAAGACTAAGCTAATCAGATAAAAACAAGCCAAAATTGTTATCCAGCCAAGCAAACTTGGCTCCAACGCTTTTATTTTGGATTTTAACATAACAGTTTCATAAAGTTTTAATGGCTTCAAGCTATGAATAACTGCCAACAGTCAGATTATATCATGTTTAAGTAGAGACCATCTGTTTGCCATAGTTACATCTTTTTCAGAGGTATTTGCATTAAAAATGAAAGGAAATCTGCAATTATATACTTGTTGTGACATTAAAACCAGCCTAGCAATGAGATGGTACCCAGTTATTTGGCTTTGAGACATTGGAAAAACAAACATGATGTAGTTATCATGATGACTGGGCATGTACCTGGTTCTTTAGTGTTTCCAGGGCTTTGCAGTGTTCAGTATCCAAGGCCTCTTTTTGAGCAGCCAGTTCAGACTGTAAAAATAAAACATAAACATAAGTTTTTGTTTTGGTAAAAGTAATTTTTGCTATTTTCATTTGCCGGGGGGGTTGGCAATCCCTCCTCTTCGTTTCTCACTTTGTGAACATGGCTGAGCTCGGCTGCCATGGCTTTAAACTTCTCCATGTGCACATGAGCCAGTTCTTTCCTCAGTTCTTCCCTGATGGACAGCTGCTCTGCAGTATGACGCTCTATTAACTGCTTATGTTCTGAATTCAGGAAAATCAGGTCTTCGCGATGTTTCTCCTCAAGCTGAGCCATTTCATCACGTAGTGTCTGCGATTGTAAAGGACAAAGACATTAAAATCCACAAACAAACTGAGAAACTGTCAGTGGCTTCCATCTCCTTACCTGCACTTCTTTCAGGTAGGTGGCCTCCAACGTATCCATGTTACTCAGCATCCTCTTTTCTAGTTCATCTTTCTCCTCCTGGTGTTTAAGAGTCAATTCAGCTTCCAAAGCCTCTAACTTGGCACGATTAGTTTCTTCAAGACGTTCAAGGTCTTCCTTTAGTTTGGAACCGAGGGATGCTTCCAAGGCAACAAGCTCTGCATTATGCTTAGATTCAAGCTCGGATGTTTTAGCTGAAAGCTGATCTTTGTGAGAGGCACAGAGTGAATCTAGCTCTGCTTTGTGTTTGGCATTGAGTGTGTCCATTTCTTTGGAGTGTCTGTTCAGTAGCGTTGCCCTCTCATGTTCCAGCTCAGCCACAGACGCTTCATATTTCTCGATTAAACACTGCTCTACCGCTGCCTTTTCCTCTTGGAACCTGAATAAAGACATGAAAAAGTACCCAAAAAGTTAACATGTTTGAAGAGTAACTGAGACATTCCAATACCATGTTTCAGTTTTTGATTTACTACCATGTGGCCTGAGTTTGCAGTGCAGACCCTCACAGCAGTACAGCAAGAGAAATTGTAATTTTATTGAGTGTCCATTTAATTACAGTTCACCTTTACCTATACAGCTGCAATATCATTGCTATAGCAACCATATGCATTTCCCTCCTGTATAACCTGAAACAAGCCTGGGCATGTCATGTGTCAGCCTCAGATTCAATTTATTATCGAAAAAGGGAGTCATTTCAACAACATCTAACAAACAACAAGAAAACTCTTCCTGCTCAAGGTGAAAACAAACTTGTTGCATCACTTGAAGCAGAAACACCCTTGAGTGCAGCAAGGCTCGGAAGGAGATATTAGCAGCTGGTGATGTGTGGCCCGGAGATAAATAAATCAGTCCACCATGCACCACTGGAGCACTCCCTGGTTGTACTGTGCAAATGGTTAATTCAAATTACTGGTGCAGTTACAAAAAGCAGGGCCTTAGGCAGCTTATTAAAAGCTCAACCCGGGTAGAAAACATTTTTCAGTTTATTACGTGACAATTTTGAGCAGCTCCTGAAGAACCTGAGCTTTATATTTTTCTTTTATCACCAAAAATAATTAAAATATTAAAAATTTTCTTGAAATATAGCTTCAAACCATTGTAAAGGGTATTTCTCAATTATTATAATCATTATTAATTAAGAAAAAATTCATATACAATATATATATGATCACCCGTTTAAGTTAATAGACCCTGGATTATACAATTTCAGCTTCAATCAACACTCTTGAGCTCACCTCTCTCTGGCCTGGCACAGCTGCATCTCAACCTGCTCATGAAGCAGCTCTTTGAATTCTACAGACAAGCAGTCCTTGGTCTTTTGCAGCTCTGCGTCATGGGCCTTCACTTTCTGTTTCAACAACAGAACCTGTTGGCCTAGAAGGCAGACATTAAAAACTGATGGAGAACCAAAGGGTAGATTCTGTATACAGTTTCCAAAACATGAGATCTGGCCAGAAGATCCAATTCACCAACATTTTTATATAAATAAAAATTACACAAGTCCTGGAGATTCTTACTCTCATCATTTTCCAGTGCATCCTGAAGAGACTTCAATTTCTCCTTCTCCTCGTGAAGTGCTTTTTCAAGCCATGCCTGCTCCTTTGCCATCTCATCATGGTGTGACCTCAGGACAGAGATCTCAGATTCATACTTCTCTTGCAGCGCTTCTTTCAGTTTGTTCATATTCTCCTGTGCTTGACTCCTCTCTAGTTCAAGAGACTTCTCAAGACGGGCAAGTTGCTCAGCAAACTCTTGTTTCATCTGCAGTATTTTGAAGGAACATATTAAATAGCTGTTACTAAACCGAAGCTTGTCACTGTATTATGAAATCAGTATTTTCATGCAACTACACCACATGCTGCACAGTTTTCTGTTTTTACTGTGTACGATAGTTTCTAGTTTGAAGGATTACAGAAATACCTGCATATTCTGGATCTCAGCATCATGCTGCTCGGTGAGAGCAGCCACTCTGTTCTCCAGAGTGTAGATGATGGTCGTTGCTGTTTGCAGCTCCTCAGTGTGAGACCATATCCTGTGTTCCACTTCAGCCTAATTATAACAATAGAAACATTCAGATTTTGGGACAAACAATGTAATCTCAAATTTGTTATCTATATTATTAAGCCTTCTTCTCACCTCAACCTGCATTGCTGCCTCCAAATGGACTCTGGTGAGGTCTAGAACAAAGATATTCAAGTTCATTCATTTTTACTCACTCACTCACTCACACACACACACACACACACACACACACACACACACACACACACACACACACACACACACACACACACACACACACACACACACACACACACACACACACACACACACACACACACACACACACACACACACACACACACACACACACACACACACACACACACACACACACACACACACTCAATAAGTATGTGAAGGACCTTGCAGATGTCTGTCAGAAAGTTTGGCTCTGAGTTGCTCAAGGTCCAGAGCGTGACGAGTTTTCATCTCCTGCAGCTCTTCATAGTAATGATCAGTGAGGTCTGCGCGCACCTGAAGTTAAAATATAAGTTAAAATATACAGCAAGTTAACCAAAAATTAAAAACACTGGGAGTGACACCAAGCAGTCACATATTAGTATGATATCACTTTAATAAAAGGCTGAACATATAAGTTGATGTCTGACCTTCTGCACCTCTTCCTCGAAGGAAAGAGTCAAAGAAGATTGCAGATTAGAAAGGTCCATCGTGTGTTTCGCCTCAAGCTGAAGTGTCAAGCTGTCAAGCATTTCCTGGATGAGGCACAGGAAAAAAAGCAGCCTCTCAATCAGTTACACTTAATATGTATCGACTTAAAATGTAACTGACAGCAGCGCCCATTAAACATCTGCATCTCTTACCCTCTGTTTCTCCAGCTGAATAGTATCAGACAAAACATCTTTATCCCCTTGAGCTTGACACTGAGACAGAGGACTGAAGCAGAGACCAAAGACTTGAATATTCACAAAAACATTTGTGCAAAACTGCAGAGCATAAATCTTATTTTATATCCAGATAAAGTGAAATACCCATCATCAGTAATTTTAAGCAGAGAGTCCTCCAAGGCACCTTCTACCAGCTTCAGCTGCAGCAGAGCAATTTCCTCTTTGTAACTCTCCTCTGTTGCATGCAACCGCTTCTCAAAATACCTAAAAGCAGGATGAGGGTAAAACATGATAAAGTAGAGAAATTAAGCTCAATTTAAAGAAACCCATAATTCAGATGTCTGTTTACACTAAATGTTAATATTCAGGAATAAATGCATCAAGAATGTGTGTTTTCAGGTGCTTCTATGGTACCTCCTCAGGCTTTCTAGCTCAGCCTCATTTTGCTCTTTAATTTCTCGTTTCTGTTCATTAAACTCCATCTTTAGGCGTTCGATGTCATCAACCCGAGATGAGCGAGCAAGCAGCTGCTCCTTAAGCTCTGTAAAACAATAAAGCAGACAGCTGTCATTCAGTCACCAAGAACAGGCAATGCTAATAATATATCATGTTTGTTAGAATGTAAAGAAATCCAGTGTATGAAAAAAAAATAAATTTAAAAAAATCCAAGCTTTAGCCTGGTAGGCTTATTCATACCACCCAACTCCTGACGACTAGCCCTCATGCTCTCCAGCTGAATCCACAGCTGACTGATTTCCTGATCCGAGCTCTGTTTGAGCAAGGTCTTCTCCTCCTGTAGCTGTGAAACCTGGGTGGCAAAGTTTGGAAAAATGTTTTTATGAAAAAAAAAATGACCCAACAGGTTTTTAAGATGTCAATATGTTTCAGTAAGTAATTACTATATTAATAAGTTAGTGTTTAAAAGTCCTGGATACTGAAAAAAAAAAAAAAAAAAAAAAAAAAAAAAAAAAAACACCAACCTTTACAAAACTGAAAAAAGATTATCCTTTTTACTGTGACTTAAGACTTAGAAAGCTGCAGATAAAATGCATATTTAGGGTTGTAGTAGACCAGTAGTTCAAACTGCAGGGCAAGCCCCTTTGGTGCTTGGATACATTTTTACCAGACTTTGAGGAACTGACCTGGGACATGCCAGAAACATGGCAGTAAACTAACCTCTTGCTGCAGTTGCTGCTCTTTCTCCTGTAGGTGGAGGGCTTGCTGCTCTTTCTCCTGCAGCAGTGCCTTATTAGAAGAAATTACCTCCTCCAGGGAACCTTTTACAACAACAACCAGAACAGAGTCAGCTTCACTCATCATTACTATGCATATATTAATGTAATACACAAATTCAAATCATGGATTTAGAGGACTGTGCAGTCCTTATGAAGGTGTATACTGTTGAGGAATATGGGGACAGTAGAAGGACTCACAGACAGCAGCATCTCTCTCAGCCAAGGCTCGTTTCAGCTCCTCTAGTTTCTGTGTCTGTTCTTTACTGGAGGTTTGGAGCTCCTCTATCCTGGCTTGTGTCTCCTGTACCTCTGACTGTTTCTGGGACGCAGCTTCCTGCGCTTCAGTGAGGGAGGCCTGGGTGCTGGTGAGTTCAGCCTGGGTGGCACTGAGGCTGTTCTGGATCTCCAAAAGGGACGTTTGAAAGTTTGCCTGCATGGCTTCAGCATCTTTCTCCCACTGTGCTCTTAGATCCTGAAACAAAATAAAACCAAAATGTAGTGAAATATAATAATACACACAATGACAAGACAGTGCATGTTTTTAAAAGCCACGGCAATTTTTTGAATTATTGAATAAAATGCAGCTTTTGTATAAAAATATAATGAAATTTTACCTGTATTTCTTTGGCCTGCTTTTCATCCATTGAGGCCCTTTCCTGAGCAACACGAGTCTCCCACTGCTCCTTCAACTCTTCTGAACACACAAGAAACAATTCTTTAGAAACTGGCTGACTCAAACAAAGACAGCTAAAGAATGAAGATCATTGAGCAGCTGAGATGATCTTGTTTGTAATCACCCATGTCTTGATGGTGCAGCTCAAGCAGCCTCTCCTGCTGCTCCTGGTTCTTCCTCTTGATCTGGTCCACTTCTGACTGATGGCGAGCCTGCAGGAGTGCAATTTCTTGGTCAAATTTCTCCTGCATAGAGGCCTGGACCTTGATCAGGGCAGACGTCTGCTCCTGTTCCACGTTTTCTTGAGAGCGCTCAAGATGAGACTTGTGGACTGTGGTCAGGCTCAGACGCAAGGCTTCAAGCTCAATGGCCTTTTGAGCCTAGAGGAATAAAAGCATAATGAAATGATGAATCCAAATCTGTCTTTATGAGGACAATAATATATTACTGACATTGGAATATTTAAAAAAAAAAAAAAAAAAAAAAAAAAAAAAAAGAAGAGGCTGACTGAATGAATAATGTTTCAGCTTGTGCGTCTGCATATAATATACCTGAACCTGCTGCAGTTCAGCCTGGTGAGCGGCCTCCATGCTCTCTCTCAGCTCCAAAGAAACCTCTGTCTTCAGCTGACTGACAACCTCATTGTGTTTGGCACTGAGCTCTGAGATCATCCGCTTGTGCTCACGTTCAGTTACCTGTCACGAAAGAACAGCCAGAAAAAGCTAAAATGGCGCTCTTGGTGAACGGAGTCCTCACTGCAGTGAAGGAGTGAATTGCTCTGATACCTGTTTGATTAGACTGATCTGTTGCTTCTGTTCTTCCTCCATACTGGCCCGCTGCTTCAGCAGCTCTGTCTCCAGGCGAGTATTCAAGTCAGAAATCTAAAGAGTCATGCAGATTATATTTATTATTGCTTGCTACTAAAATTAACATTTAATCTGACTCTATTACAAATCGTACAGCAGTTGATGAATCCCACCTCCTGCTGATGTTTCTCCATCAGATCTTTTATCTCCTGCTGATGAGATGCCTTCAGCTTTTCTGTAGCCTCCTCCACAGCCTGTGCCTGCTTCTCCAGGAGAGCCTTCACCTCGTCTACTTTCTCCTTCATTTGCTCCTCCAACAGATGTCTTACATCAAAAATCTCTTTGTCCTTCTCCAGCCTCTCCTCCTCCCATTTTTCCTTCACTTCAGCCAACTGAATATAATTTTATAGGTTAAATCACTGCACATTAGTATTTCAAACTGGCTTGCATTTAAAGTATGGCATTACGTAATCTCTCACCTCGACATCCTTTGCTTTTAGCAGCTTCTCAAACTGCTCGAGCTCCTCCTCTAGCACTTGTTCCATTTTTTTGATTTGTTCATCCATCTCTTCTTCTCTTCTGCTGTGCTCATCCCTCTCCTTCACAGCCTGAGCCCGATCCTCCTCCGAACAAGTCAGTTTCTCTCTCAGACAGGAGATCTGAGACTCTAGCTCATCCTTCTCTTTTTCAGCACAGTGCAGACTATCGAGGCTCTGCTGCAGCTCCTTCTCCAGCCTCTCCACCTCCGTTTGAACACTTAAAATCTGCACACGTGTCGTTTCAAGCTCCTTTAAAACTGTATCAAGCTCTGTAGTCCTTTGACTCCTTTGACTCGATGCAGTTTTGTGCTCAGTTTTTGTCTCCTCGAGTTGTGACGTGAGATGCTCATAGTTGGCCTTGAGAAAAGGAAGCCAGGGAAATGGTTTTTAATTTATACAATAATTTTCTTATCAAGTCAAAACCTCCAATTTGATGTCTTAGTACAAATATGACTACAGCACCAGCTCCACCATTCCAACTTTGTTAAAAAAAAAAAAAAAATCTAATTGCTCAGAAACCTATTATTATCATATTTGAATGCATTGTAATTATTGCACACTTGTGGTACTGGCATACCTGTAATGTTTGCAGCTGGTTGTCATCTCTGAATTCTGTGCTCTCCAAATCTGCAGTCTGCTTTATCTCCTGCAGAGATGATACGAGCAGCTCCTGCTGTTTTTGATGAGACTGGAGTGCAGTTTCCTCCTCATTTAGTTCCCCTACCAGTTTTTCATCCTCATCTGATGGAAAGGTACCAGATACGAGGAGGGAAGTTTCAGCAGAGATTTCAGTTTCCTTTACCGTCAACATTACTACATTCTCCTGCTCCCATTCCTCTGATAAGGCACAGAGTTTGCTCCTAAGGCTGTCTTGTTCATGGACTTTCAAGTTCATCTCCTCCTCAAATTGTCTCCTCATTTCCTTTTCGTCTTCGAGCTCCTGGAGAGCTTCCCTAAGCTCTTCTGTGACTTGAGCCCACCTAAAAAGACAGATAATAATAAAAAAAAGTGTATATCAATCTACAGTAAGAAATAAATGTAACCACAGTAAACCAGCTTACATTCAAATGTTTATTGTAAACTAGTGATTTATTTCTTAGAAATGCCTTTTTCCAATGTGGATATTTAACAATATTCACCTTGAGATAAATATTTATTATTAATCAAAATTAATAGAGTTATGTAATTTACTTTAGAAGTAAATATTACTGTATTAACACAATAGCAACATCAATGTTAGGTATAGAGCACAGAGTTGTTTTTAAAAGGACTTCGAATTAGTCATTTGATAAATGGCATGAACTTCATTACCTGCTCCTTGCCTCCTCAAGCTCTTCTGCACTCTTGATTACTTCCTCCTTAAGCACATTTAGATCTCTCTCCTTAAGGGCCAGCTCCTCACGGAGCTCCTCACACTGCTGACTCAGCAGTTCTTTTTCCAAGTTTGTGTCCTCAGACTGCTGCTCGGACACGTTACTCATTTCCATCCTGCCCGAAGCGGAGTTGTGAAGCCACTGAGGGTTGGACTCGTCAGCCGAAGAGTCCTGTGGGCTAGAGGTGTTTTGGCGGTCGTCGTGTTCTTCATTCAGACGTTTGGAAATTGATAATAGTTCTTCTCCAAACACATCACTATTTAGCTCAAAACTGAGAAGACACAATGACAAAGGGGATTAATAAATAAATTCTAAGATAATTGACGATATCTACAGCTGGTAGATGGTGCAACAATAATAGCTGCTCTCACCTGCGGTCTGCAGATATGTCCAGCTGACTGCACTGGTCAAGGTTCTCAGTTATCGCTGAAGACTGCAAGTATGCAAGGGGAGCTGAAGACAAGTAGCGCTCCATCAGAATATTTCCAGACATTGATTCATTCATACTGCCCTGGTCAGCTCCACTTTCCAGATTAGCCTCATCAATACTGACAGTCTCACCAGAGCTAACGCCGGCTTTTACCTGGTTCTGCCAATTCTTAGACGCTTTGAGTCCCATCACCTCCTCCTCTTTAAATTTTAGTTCTTTCTCCCTCTCTTCCAAAAGCTGCCTGACTTGCTCAACCTCCACCGTGTGCTCCTCTTTGAGCCTTTTCATCTCCTCCTCAAGACTCTGAAAACAAAGGGCAGAGCTAGCAAGCTTCTCACTATATCTCTTCCCTGCATCTTCCTCCTCCTGAAGCCTTCTCCTGAGTTCCTGCAGTTCTATGTTGAGGACCTCTTTCTCCTCTTTGTATTGTTGCATCTCAAGGCACTGACTTTGAAGTTGGCTTAACTGGATATGAAGGTTTTGCAATTCTGCCTCCCTTTCTTTTCGCTCTTCTTCTCTTTCTTGCTTCTCGTTCTCCAGCAAAGAAAGCACGTGCTTGTTTTTCTCCATCTCCTCTGCTAATTCGCTACATATTCGCTGGCTGTTCTTCCTTTCTTCCTCCAGCTCAGCTCTCAGCTTGCACAGAACAGTTTCTACATCAGTTTCGCCTTCAGCATCAGACTGCGAGCCAGAACTTCCCGAGCCCTCTGATGGCGCTTCCTTATGACTGATGTTTGGCTCTTGGGAGGACGGTCCATGGTAAGGTTGCTGAATATTAAGGGCTTCAGTTCCTGACAGATTTTTGATACGTAGAAACTCCACACTGGTCTGTGTGACAGACGAGAAGACATTCAAGCAGCAGTTGTTGTGCATGAGCAACGAAGCACAAATAACAACCACAGCCACATTCGGTTTGATTGGCACTTACCTGCTGGAGCTGCCTCTGCAGTGCCTGAAGCTGTCCAGCGAGAGACTGTGCCTCCACCTGTACCTGGTCTCTGCTGGCCAGTGCCTCCTGCAGGTTGGAGCTGAGTTTGGCAATTATTTCATTACGCTTCTCCACAGCCTGCTGTAGCAGCTGCAAGCAGGAAAAAAGTGTCAGTTTTACGAGCAATCAAACACTCATAACTTCACACACTTCCATCAGCTTTTGCAGAACATATTGTCAAATGTCCGGCATGAATTCCTACTTCCAAATTAATTTTTCTATTTTTTCCCCCTCTGTGGCTGGCCAGAAAACATACTAAACAATTCAAAACAAACAATTTATATGCAAATTACAACAACAAATGAAGCCCACAATCTGGTTGAAGAATCAAACCATTAACTTACAGTACCTTGTATACAGAGAAAACACCCCCAGTTTAAGATTTAAATACACAGTGAACACGTGAAACACTACGTGCCAAAGACACTAACCAGATTCCTCTGCATACAAAGCTTCACATTAGACCAACGGTGCTGCTTTTTCAGTCCAGAGCACCAAGCAGCCATGCAGAAGAGGAGACTTGGTACGATCCCCCATGGGAGGGTGATGACACAGAAATCCAAACAAACAGTCCTCCTCACATGCATAGCAATACCATAACAAGACTTTCATTGTCTTAGTGAGCAAACAAAGCATCAGGACAAATTAAACACATCCAATTACAAAGTACACAATGGAACTGATTTAGATAACTGCTCAGTTCTGAGGTTACTGTGTGTCAATACAGAACTTAAAAATGTGAGCCCAAGTAGATTACAGTACCCAGTCTTGTTTCTCCATTTCTACTTATGCTTAAACCAGTCGAGTTTAACATGATAATGAACTCAATCAAACCGCTTACTGCAGGATTACTGAATTATGCCATACAAGACAAAAGACATGCAAATATCCTGACATGCTCCTTGGATCTGCACCAATAGATGCAAACCTCGCCACTTAGCATCCAACTTGGAAACTGCTTCAAGAAGCTAACTTGCGCCAAATATGGAGACAAAGCCCTTTATGTAATTAATCCAATCAGCACCAGGACATGGGGGGGAAAATGTTTGCAGAAGTATGAGTCAATTCTGATAAACTTAAAAAACTAATTTTATAAAATACATTTAAAAAAAGGCCGTTCACACCACTTGTTCAACTTCTACAGCTCAATCCAGAGTACAGATTTGGTCAACGTCTCTGGCTCATCTCACGAGAACAAATGTAAATCCTCTGTCCTCTTTAACAATAATGACCTATGTTTCTTGATTTTATTCTTCTAAACATAACCAACCACCACCATGGAAGAACCCATCTATGGTATTCTTCAGTTTTCCCCCAGACACACTTTAAAAGTTTGACATCCTACATCAGTGTCCAGATACTGGCTTTGTATACCTTGAGCTGCTCTTTGCCAGTAAGTGCAGCTAACTCCTCTTCTCTCAAGTCATCCACAGGGGACGGGCTATGCTTGGGGGTGAGCGGCTGATCCTTCGCTTCGTTCTGCCGAACCTCTGGTTTCTCTGACATTTGAGGCTCCTAAAGGATTAAAAAGTATTAGAATTAAAGTCTAATCTTACCAGAGTCCACAAAAGAAATGTCAGGAAAAACCGCATGTGCTGCAAATTTGCACATTTAATGTCATTAGTGAACTCTGCCTTAGTACGGGAAAAAAAAAAAAAAAAGAAAAAAAAAAAAGGCAGTTAATCCTGGCCAGGTTGCCATGACAACATGGCCTACAGGCAATGTGATGGTTAGTGACCCATTTCTGTAATATATGTTTACAGACAGGGGGCATAGACCACTTGTTGAAGCATACAGTGAATAAACAAAATTAGACAAACACTGGGGGGGGGGGGAAGAGAGACTGAGTATGAATTGAGACATGACCGTCATCAAAATAACAATCATCAAAATAACCAACAGTTTTAATTAAAACTAATAATCTTATGTGTCTACTATTGATGAGCTCTCTAGGCAATCAGCAGCATACCTCATGGTTGGTGTTGTTGTTATGCTCTGTGGCGCTGGCTGATGGAAGAGCTGGTTCTACGTGGCGATCTTCCGTCGAGCGGTCATTCTGCGAGTCAATCTGGCCCTTCCTCTTCTGCGTCTTTTTCGCCGCCCCCGCCCCGTCGCTTTTCGCCCGCTTCTGTCTGAAACTAGCAAGCTGCGCAAGAAGGACAGCGAGAGGTAGATGGACACGTACGTCAGCACCAAAGAGCACCACCACACTATCAGCATGGTGAACCTCAGGGGTTGAAGGAGAAATGAGGTCAGAGTCCAGATTTATCTCCTCAAGGTAGGGAAACGTACACAAAATGAATCAAAACTTGACAAAAGTCATCATGTGAAGTTAGTGATAGTCCACAGTGTAGAAAGGAAAACCCCTCGTCTTGATGAGTCAGTTGCGCAGCAAAAAAAGCCCAAAAGTAGTCCCAAAACTCAAATCCAAAATAGACTACACCATAGCCTGACAAGGTATCCAAGTTCAAAATGAGGTGAGGCAGCTAAATATTCTCAAATCTCCAGAGAACAGGCCGATGAGAAGTGCAGATTTTACATTGACACACAGTGGACAACCTCTCAGCAGACCAGAAACAGAGCAAGGTTTAAAAAAAGGACACGCAACTGTCACTTTGTATTTCTCAGCTTGTCAAAACCTGAAAATCAGAGATGGAGCTTTTTTCCCCCCTTTTTTTGAAAGGGTCTCTTAAAGTCCTTTCTGTAGCTATAAAAGGAAAAAAAATATCAAGACTCTAAACCTGACAATAAAAAAACTGCATAATTACATTAAAACTACAATATTTATCTTGAATTCAAGAGGAAACAATTTGATAGAAATTCACCTCGGTCAGTTTGACTGCAACACACCCTCTCCTCTTTTCACTGCCTCTCTCTCTCCCATGGCCCGTCTCTCTTCCTAAGCAGCTTAAATCAGATTACGGCAGTTCACATTGTGACAGAGACCCTCATAGAGCTTTCCATCAATATCTGACAGCAATTATTGACTTCCTTTCTTGCTGCCTGTCAGACCTGTCCATTCTTCCTCATCGGGCAAGTTGCTCTACTGTCCAGATATAGATCTTGCAGTCTGCAGGCAACAGCGCAGTCAGCCCAACCTTTCATCCAAAAACTCGCTGCCAACAGCCAACATCCGAAGCAGAGGGATTCACAAACTCTGGGTAGAGGATGGCATGTGTCTCGACTAAAGAAAGAGGGTGGAGACTGGGACATGCATTCACATAGAGAGGAGGAGACAGAACTCTATGTGTGGCAAGCAGCACTGGAGTGTGCATGCTCAATTCAATTTGAGACTACATGGCCCTGGGAGACCTACTTGTTGCTTTATGTGATGACTCACAAGCGTGATGCATAACAATATCAAGTGTGCATGTGCATAAAACCTTGTTCTGATCACGTTCCTTGACTACACTGCCACATTGTAGGTTCTGCTTTATAAGCAGCCTGAAATGCATCAATCACTGTACAACCTCAGTGTCTGACTCTTGAAAGCAGCCTTTTATCAAGTTAACCACACTTAAATGTTTTCCTACCTTAAATTGTTAGCTTTCTTTCCTTACTTGCTTAAAACCGCACCCATTCTCCATCCATCACCCTATTCACTGCCTCCGCTTGCCACAAAAAAAAAAGAAAAAGAAAAAAAAAGCCCACATCACATCTCAAAGACAGCAGGATGAGCTGTGTTTAGCCCAAGGCCACTTCCGCCCTACTGAGACTGACTAACAAGCTGGCTGAAGCTCACTCTAGTCAAATTAGATGTAATTGGACTGCTGAAAGCTGCTACGGTGTTCTCAACAATGTCATCATGAAGCCAGGGTCAGGGCGCACTGCTGTCTCCAACAATGGGTCAATTTGCTGTCCACGTTGGTGATGGTGTCAAATTTGTGCAACGCTTTTAATGCCAGAGAGAAATCAGAGCTTACCGATGCCACAAACATAGTAAAGGCAAAAGACAGCACTGCATTACCATAGCAACACCATTCATGTGAGACACACGCGCAACATCCTCCACCTCACCCAATCTCATGGGTGCACTGCACCACCTGATGGCCTGTAACTAACATGACAGCATACGCAAGGTGCATGGCTATTTTAGGCATTCAGATCATGACTGCAGGCAGATTTCCTTTCAGATGCTGTTTGTTTGAAGAGCATTATACATTAAAAGGTGACAGCGATTACCTCACGGTGCAGAAAAATAAGAAAGCTGTGATTGATCACTCAACAGAAACAAAACAAAACAAAAAGAAAAGACAAATCAAAGAAGAAACAGCCACAAGCCCAAAAGTCATTGATTTGCTCCTTCATCTACCACTTTCTATACTTACATTCTGACTCCGAGGCATGGTGGAAGATTTCTATAAGGAATATAAATGTTGTAGTTGAGTAATTTTTTGTTATTATTATTATTTTTTTCCCCCAAAATGAGTTCCATCACAAATTATAGATGGATTACATCATATACCACATCCAGTGTAAATGGCTATCCTAAAAAGGTGACTTAGTTTTATACATTGTTTCTAGACCACATGGCTTGTTGTCAATGTGGGACAAGCCATTTTTGGCTACTAGCCCATTAATAATATGGCTTCCCATTAAGGTGAAATCAGCTGCTTGCCATTTTTACTTGTAAACACCAGAGTAGCCATTTTCAAAACTGATGAGGGCTGGAAAAAAAAATTGCTACTTTGGGGCTTGCTATAACTAAATGAAGCATGCATACTGCTCTCTCAGAAAATCCTGGAGAAGAATGTCAGACCATCAGTTTGTGGTCTGAAGGTCTGACTCACTAGTTCTCACCAGCACAATGACCTGAAACACACCAGCAAGTTCACTTCTGAATGGCTCAAACAAAACAAAGTAAAGGTTTTAGAGGGACCTAGTCAAAGTCCAGGCTTATGCCCCATTAAGATGCTTTGGCATGGGATTAAACAGGCTGTTCATGCTGCAAAACATCTGAATTCACACAATTCCACAAAGAAAAGTGGCACAATATTTCTCCATAGTGAGGTGAAGCACTCATTTCCAGTTATCGCAGATTGCAGTTCATTCTGCCAAGGTTGGAGCAACCAGTTATTAAATGAAATCATTTAAAAACTGCATTTTTGTATTTTGTATTCACTGGGTGGTGGCGGGGGTCTTTGGCTAACATTAAAATGAGTTTGATCTGACATGTATGACAAGTATACAAAAAGAATGAAAAAAATTGCCTCCTTCCTGATTTCTGAGCACTATGTCACTTAGATACAAGTAAATAGTACTTGTTTAGAGAGCTTAGTGGGGGATAGGCTCACATAAAGATTTCCCACAATTTTGAAACACAGATGACTGACTTGGTGAATAGTTTACTTTGGAATTGAGGCTCTGTTAAAACCACTGCACAAGTAAACCCTTTCAGTGAGTAAACATATGATGTTGATCCACGTTGTTTAGAGCTGTAATGGCCTGTGAATAATGTGCAACCTGCATTCTCAATAGCAAAATAAATCAAGCATGCCCCAAAAATCTCCCACCGAATGCATCTTCACTGCACACGAGTTAAAGGCAAACTTAACACATATGTCTAAATAAAAATGAAAGTTATTTGCTATGGTCAATGGAACAATCACGTATGTGTTTACTGCTGAACTATCAAGTAACTTATGTGAAAACTGCCTTTATTTACCAGCTGACTAAACTGCTTCATAAATGATGTTACTCTTCGCTTCTCATATGCTACGCCCAACCGCGGGAAATACATGGTGAGAGCCTGCAATTTAACACCCAAAGGTAATTCAAGCCACAACAAATGTGCAGTCATTTTGGTGGTGGGTGTAGTTAGCAATGGATAAACGCAGAGCTATGACAAAAGAGTTTGCTAAGTGCTAGCATTCAATATTAGCATGCGTTACATATTAGCAACAAACCTTAGCTCTCCCAGCTTCTACCTTCCTCCGACGTTCATCTTCATCCATGACTCGATCGAAATAAACGCGTTAAAGATTTAGGACATACGTCCTAATTTAACTTAAAATAACGCTAAACCTTCCTTCAAAGTACAAGTTAACCCTTAAACAAATCTTTACATGCAACTGTCAACAGACAACATTCAGTATGGCCGCCAAGTCAACGTAGCTCCGCCCTTATCGAGTTTCCCTTGCCTAACTGCCCAATCAATTAGTTACTTTCCTCACCTTCAGCCAATGAAATTCGTGTTGTTTAAAAATAAGTTAAAAGCACCGCCTACTTTATATATCAGTCAAAACTAGCACTCAACTAACCAATCAGATTTCTGCTTCAAGCCGCCTAGACTGGATTGACGTCTCTTGTAGCCAACCACAATTAGCTCATACAAATCATACTCCTGTCACAGCTGGATGAGGAGTTTGTCATTTAGGGGGCGTTCACAGTGAAGTACGCAGGTTAAAAATATTAATACCGTTCACATTATATTTATTTAAAACACAAAGCAACGATCTACAGTTTATATTAATTAAAGATTAGTGCCTAATGTACTCAAACAGTGCGTTTCCGTTTATTAGGAATCAATGATTGTGCCACGTTAGAAAGGTTTTGACTATACCCAAATGAGGTGAGCATCAGCAGCAGCCAGCACTAAAGCACTAAATCCATCCAACAGAGCCCAGTAATAATTCAGAACCCAGCTTTAGGCTTTTGTATGTGACAAATCAAAAGAATAGGACACATTTAATGTTTGAAGGTTTTCTTCACTGTCCCACCCTTTGTTTTTTTTGGCAGCAGAGGAACCAGACCAAGCAGGTAATGCAAGTCATAGTTAAGTCCAGTAGTAATAAACAGGTGTGTCCCATGGCAGCTACTCTGTGGCTTTAGTTTGTCTGAAAAAAGTCTGAGTTACTCCAAATGCCAAGACATGAAGTAAAATTTAGCTAAGTCAAGTCAAACTTTATTTCTATAGTACATTCAGAACAACCTCAGCTGACGAGAGCACTGTACAAGTCAAACAAAATAGACTTAAAATATAAACTCTACATAAAAGTCACAAAATCAAGCTGTAAGCCTGTGTGGTTAGTACTTCATAAAAAAGATATTGGAACAACTTGAATTTGGATTTGGATGGAAGTATTTCTCCATGCATTCTGATGAAAGTAGGACTTGCCTCTTGTATTTCAACCTTTTATTTTTATTCCGTATAAAGTCCAACAGAGAACCCATAGCTTTTAATGATCAGAAACATGGCACGAGTCGCATTTCATCAGTGCTCCTCACCATCCACCCACAGTACCCACCGATCTCCATCAACCAGCCACTGGTCTGCCCTTCCTGCCTTCTCTACCACTACCTGCCCCAACTCAGCCTCCTCATGTACTCCAGCAGACTATGAGATACAGATCTCATAACACCCCAGTGCCCCTCTGTTTCTATTTGGTCTGTTAAGTGTATTTAATATTCTTCTCCTCCTCCTGTTACCTGACCCAACCTGACCGACACTGTGTACAAGATTGCATGGATTAGATTTAAAATGTTCTGGTAAAATCCCCAAGTAAAATGATCTTTTGACCTCCCTGCATTAGCCCAAATCCCATATCCCATTTACACCAAAATAAAATGAAAATGTGCAGTTTGATTTAATCTAGTATTATACATGGTTATTTGAGTTTTAAGACATGGAAACAGTATATATTTTTAAAATAAATTATTTATCCATGTGCTTCTTACAGTATTTGTTTTTTGCATCAATATCCTTTGCGAGATTTCTTAATTTGTACAATTATTGATTATATATGAGAAAAAGGACAAACCACACGATACTTTTTCACTTTGTGCAACTATCGCAGCACCCTGTGCCACGACAACTGCAGATTCCTTGGATTCTTCTCCTTCAGCCCTGCCCTGCAAAACAGTCATCACAGAGGGTGCGTAACAGCCGTGCTTATGTCATGTATAGCTACAGTATATGTTTGGTACTGTTTGACATGGTGGAGCTGATGTTGACAGAAAAAGCCCAGATTGATCAGACCATGATGCATGAGATCATGCTCCAAGCCATACCTCCCATGTCCCTGTCACCACCTGGTGGGCTCAGTCACTGGGCTTTTCACAATACACTTCTCAAGCATGTAAACAGACACAAACACCTCGACACATAGAGACAAAGTGAAAAAATGGCTACACTGTTTACCAAATTACTATATTTTGTCTCATCAAAGTCATAAATCATTACTTCCAGGCAAGTTACCATGGATATCATGTTTGTAAGACCTGATCTCAAAACAAAGAGTGTTGCTGTGCATCAACATCAACATCACTGCAGTCTTGCCCCTAGATCACCACAACTGCCTCCAATCAGCAACCATAGATGCTCATCAGCCACCAGGGGTGACGTTTCTCCCTGCTCCACATGTAGAGACACCAACCTTCATCTTCCTTTGATAGACCCATCAATCCTCTCTGTGGTCTTCCTCTTTTCTCATCTCAGCCTTGCCTCTCTCTCTAACTTTGTCTTCAAGCTGCTCAACCTGAGCTGTCCCTCTGATATACTCATTTCTGATCTTGTCCATTGTGGTTACTCCCGCTTAAAATCTTAACATCTTCAACTCTCCCACCAGCTTGTCCTGTCTTTTTGTCAGTGCCACCATCTCCATCACAGCAGCTCCTCAGTTCATGTCCTGCGCCATCTTCACGTACTTCTCTGCCACTCTTGACTTCCTCATGCAGTGCCATAGTTCCTCTCTTGGCACCCTATCATATCTTGTATTCTTTAGATCCACAAAGACCTAGTGCAGTCCCTTCTGACCTTCTCTGCACCTTCTCCATCATTACTCTCTAAGCAAACGTCACATCTGCAGTGCTCCTTCCAAAGCCTGAGTGTTGCTTGCCTGTTCGTCATCTCTCTTCTTAACCTAGCTTTAACAACTCATACATGTAAATTTGTGGTAAGGCTCATCAATGAAAAAGTACTTCTTCCAAGTTTTCAACACATTCTCTTCACTCATTCATACCAATTTTATCTTTATAATTAATCACCCTAACCTGCTGCACATCCCTTCCAGCCAATTAATACAAGTTATTTTCTCCTTTCTTAGTCTCCATGCTCATATAAAACTTCCAACACGCCTTTTTTTTTTTCCTTTGCCACCTCTCTCTTTGTTTTATACCTAGCCTCCCAGTACATCCGGCTACTTTCCCTTCTCCCTGACCATTCCATTTTTTCTTTGTTCTTCCTTTGCATACTTCCTCATTCCACATAGTCTCCTTGTCTTATTTCCTCTGTTCACCATTGGATCTAAATGACTGATCTTAAGTAGACTTCTTTGAGAGAATAGATTTGCTTCACTTAGGAAAACTATCTTAAACAAAACTAATAAACGGAGAAAAAACTGAGGCAACTTAGAAAAAACTGCTCAAAGCAGCTTGTAAGAACTATATGACTGAAGGTTTAAAACATACAGCTTTAAAATGGGTATGTGTGCTGCAGCACTGAATATCGTTCATGTGTTCATTTTTGTCGAAGAGCAGAAATTAAACTGTTCGTCATTCTTCGTTCGAAGGGAAAAAGATTGACGCCCGAACAGGGACTTGAACCCTGGACCCTCAGATTAAAAGTCTGATGCTCTACCGACTGAGCTATCCGGGCTCTGACGACAAGGCGCACAGGACACGATAAGAATGACAACCAGACTGAACGCCGCCAATTTATTTCACAAGTCTCAGAAACTTTTCTTTCAGCTTCCGTAATGTCAAGGCGAAACGGCCGTTATGTTAGCAGCGAACTACGCTAGCAAGCTAAACTTAAACTAGCGCTGCAGACAGCCTTTTGTAACTTCATGTAGCCTAGAGCGACGTTAAAATACGAAGGGTTAGTCACCGTCAACCTACGCATCATAACAGATTATAAACGGGATCATGTTTGTAGTTTGTTTTTCACTGCACACACAAACTCATTGCATCGTTTTTAATAGACGAATTTTCAGCTGTACAAATTGGTATTTTACAAGATTTATAATATAAACAAAAAAAAACGCTAAACACCTTCAAATTATCATTAATCACTGCAGTCTCCATCGACAGTACTTCATCATCATCTTGGCACATCCCTTTGAAAAATAAAAATAATTTAACAATATGTGTACGAAAATATACAGATGCAAAACAATCCAAGTTAAGTGACACTCTGCATTAGCAACTTATTAAAGTGCATCATTCCCAGTGTAAAGACCTGGCTTATTGACAGGGGAACAGAGTGCTTCCATGCTCTGACTGGATATGGTAGACAGTTTTTTTGCTGTGCCATCAAGTTTGAACTCTCCAGAAGGATGAATATGTGATGTCCATGCACTTTGGGAGACTTTAGTATGGCAGAAGTCAATATTGC
Organism: Oreochromis aureus; assembly: GCF_013358895.1. Taxonomy (NCBI): domain Eukaryota; kingdom Metazoa; phylum Chordata; class Actinopteri; order Cichliformes; family Cichlidae; genus Oreochromis; species Oreochromis aureus. Next base: position 13,947,684 of record NC_052960.1, read on the forward strand.
ATGCTTTGACAGCCTTGTTTTCCTACTGAACTATTAGTCTTTAAGTCTGTTGACAAATAGTTAAATGGGGGAAAAATTGGGTGACATCAGATTTTAAAGTGCCTGCAAACACATGAAAATTGATTCAATATTCCCCTGGGCTGCTGTGAAATAACCTGATAACACAGTGCATGTTTGCATGCAGAACCAAATCAGTACAATTCATCTTTTAAACAAACATCAATTTGTGCAAATGCATCCAGATTTCTGGGCTTTGGGACATTTTTAGAAAAATCTCTTGTAAAGCAATTAATGCAGAAAAAGGCTAAATGAAAAGATGATATGAAAAATATTATGTGAATTTTATAAGAGTTGAGATCCTCATACTTTTTTTCCAAGAGGCAAAATGCAAGCTGAAATGCAGAGTATATGGTGTAATCCACAGTCTGCTGCTATCAGTACAAGAACAAATATACACAATGAAAGTCTCTGTTTTTAACAGGATCTGTCTAAACACACTTCATTGTTATGGACATTCTTCATTTTCTTCATTTCATGTTATCATGTTTGCAAAAGTGGACAGTCCGGACTGCTGTGGTCTGGTTTGGGTAAACTGTTTACTTTCCAGCAATGCTTGGTTTTCACAAGCACTGTGTCTCCACAGCATACGCATTTTCATCCCACGTAATGTTTAAAAATGTGTAGTGTAATCTGATGTGCACAGTGGCTATTAGAAATAACTTGATCCTGAAGGTCCTCTTCTGATAAACAGGTTTACTCCAAATGCCTGTTAAACATATCATGGATGTCACAAAGTCACTGTTTATTCTAATGACCAAAGGCAATAACTATCTAAACCTGTTCAGATGGTTTTACTGCTTTTGCATTATATGTCAGATCAGATGTTCAGTCCTGGAAAAGGGTCTGGATGGGATCTATCGAAGGACAGATGCAGGTACTTATTCACATGGCTTGATTATGTAACCTAAAGTGAGAGAAAGAACAAAATATTCATTTACTTGCAGTGAATACAGACAAATTAACATTCAATAGCACACACAGAAAGAAAGAGCATTCACCTTGTGTATGTGAGGAGGCATTTCATCCTCTGAACTCTCCTCTGGTAGTGGTTCATGGTGTCGTGGCGCTGCTTGACCATCCTCTGCCCATCCTCCCATTGGCACACGTGCTGACCTCACTATCTTTACCCCTGTACCAAACGGGTCTTCAAAACAAACAGACAGGGAGTCAAGATTTAACACACTTCTGTGACTTCTACACAACTGGCTTCTTTTTTGAGTCGCCTCCTTATGACCTTTTGAAAGGATGCAGGTTTGAAGCACTTTGCATCAGCTTTCTTTTTAATTCCAGACTCTACATCTATCTTTTATATACAGTCTATAAGTAGAACTGAAGAATTACAGTATTTCCAGTGCAGGCAAATTTTCACATTAGTCCTGACACAGCTCCCACACCTCTTCCTAAAATGAACACATTCCCTTAAAGTGTATTAATTTATATTTCCATTCTTTGCAATAATGCTACTGCAAAAGTAAGGATTTATTATAATAACCTTAAAATGAATAGCATTAAAAAGAATATCAAGCAACCAAAAACATAGGTACCAGTTGTAGGTCCACTGTGGTGTCTCTGACTGCTGCTCTGTGCTGTTGGCCCCTCCTGGCCCAGAGCGGTGCTGCTGGTGGCTGAAGCTGAAGTGGGAATGGCACTAGGACTGGGAACTGTGGTGGGGAAAGTGTGCGATCGAGGGAAATTTCTTGAATGGGGAATGGGTTCGCTCCTTACTTCATCTGGGATGCTGTCACTGCTTTCGTCGCTCTCCTGTCTGTGCCAAGTGTGGCGGGACATCTCGCCACGAGACTGCTGTTTATGGAGCTTCGGGATAAAAGTGAGAAAGATGAGGATGGCTAAAGATGGATGAGATCTTTGAAATATTCATAATACCTCCGTTATGCACGCACATACCTCATGCATATAAAGTGCATGGATGCTCATCTCAGTGGAGGCATACTCTGATAGGACCAAACTGGTAAGCTGACCTTCCCATGCGCTGCTGCCTGAGCTCACAGTTCGAGCGTCGGTCCTACCGGAGGAGAGAACAATATGGAGAAAATTGGACACAAGGCAATGGCAAAGAGAAGGAGAAAATGAGTTTAGTATAATCGAAAGAGTATCTTTCCTACCCTGAGCCTGCCATTGTTCTGCTAGTATGGCCAGCAGCCCTGTGAGCTGCACTTAAGCTGCCTCTCAAGTGAAGGCTGCTGCTAATTGGCGAAAGAGAGCGTAAGGCGGACCCCCCATCGTTTATGCCAGCTGCTGCATGATTTGCTAAAGAAATATCCCGGTCAAAATGAACTGAGGCCAGTGTGGAGGGACCTGTTAGGAGGTTTGCAATGAGACTCCGTGGCTAAAAAAGAAAGAAAAGACAACAGAGAAAATTAATTTTTACCAGTGAAAATGTAATTACATTAATTAATGACCACTTTCATACTTGGGCATGCATGGTAGTTCATCAGCCTACCTCAGACTCTGACAGAGACATTGGATGTGTGTCTGAAGGAGCCCCTGTGGCTTCTCTGTGAACTCTTTCTTTCAACTGGCTGATAAAGTGTGTGGTCTCTCGAGGAGGCTGCCACTGGGGGTTAGTGATGGCAAAGTGCATCAGCGATAACTCCGTCTTCCCATCCTCTGCCTGCTGATAGATAGATGCCTCTGTCTTCCCCTCTGACATCCACTACAAAGGGAGGATTAATTATCAATCAATAACACCACATAGCTTATACATAAACACTTTGTGTTTACGTCTACATATTTAGTCATAAAATTGGCTGCGTGTGACAGTCTCTCACCGCAGGGTGTCCATGCTGCCTAATGTCCATCTGAGCAAAGGAGCAGGTATCTCCTACCCCGACCACCTCCACAGTGAAGTTTCTGAAGAAATCAATGATCTCCAAAGACTTTCTCCTTAGACAGAAGATGAGGATGATGGGAGTCACCACTGGACTTAACAGCTCCTCTAGAATAAATACCTGGAGGAAAACAAAGCGTAAACTGCACACTGAAACGAGGAAAGTGTTATGCTTAATTTATTCTTTTTGAACACATTCACATTTAAACTTCAAAGTTGCTTTCAGCACTAAAAATCTTCAAGGGAAGAGTAAATTACTTCTAACAAGCAGTGATAATATGCTCCTCAGCATGGGACTAAAGACCCCCACAGTCAATAGCTGGAATCTGCTAATTTTCCAATCCCTCCGAGACATGAATGCAAATGACAGTGAATGTGAAGCTCACTATTAGTGGTAGGTGGTGTGTGTATTCAGGCCATAGTCTCTGGTAATTAACAGCTAAATAGGAGAAAATCTTCAGAAGCCTTTCATGGTAAAAAGAAAGTGCACCTTCTCTCAGTTCTAAGGTTTTACATATCAGGAAGTAATAAAATAATCTGGGTTAGTCTTAAAATGAGGTAACTTTAGATGAGCTACAAAAACACAGGATATTACATCATGTCATGATTTATTTAACACAAACAAAGCCAAAATGCAGGAGTGTATGAATACCCATGTGCTCCCTTACTGCTTCCTTATCACTTAAAAGGGTAAGCGGCGGCCAAGTGCTGCTAATCACATGGACTTGATTGATCATAAGCAAGCGTGAGCACCTCTATAAATGGAGATTTTTTGGCAATACTTTGGTCTGAAGCATTCAGGTGTGAGTTTATACATTGCCAAAGGAGAAAAGAAATCACTAACAATCTTGAAGAATGAATTGTTGCTGCCCTTCAGTCTGTGAATTGCTACAATGCCTCTAAACAATCCAAAGGTCCACTACTGTACAGTAAGAATGATGGTTCACAAGTGGAAAACATTCAATACTGTTGCTAATCTTCCCAGCTAATTCATAATGTCATACTGTGCTTGGAGAAACTGCCCCAAAAAACCCCCAAACAAATACAGAGTGCTACATCTGAGACTCTACAGGCCTCAGTTTGCATGTTATATGTTAAAGTTCAATCAGTGCAATTAGAAGGAATTGGATAAGTATGACTTTTTTGGGAAGATTTGCAAGGAGAAAGCCTCTTCTAACTAAACCTGAAACCACAGCTTAAGTTTGCAAAGCTGCATCTGTATTAATCACAAGACCTCTGGAACAATATCCTTTGAACAAAAAGGACCAAAGTGGAGATATTCAACCATAACACAGTGGAACATTTAGCAAAAACCAAATGCAGCACATCAGCACAAAGACCTCAGACCAACAGTGAAGCACGGTGGTAGAGGGGATTATTTAGGCTTTTTGTGCAGACACAGATCCTGTGGCACCAGGACCTGTACAGTCATTGAGTCAACCATGAATTTTTCTGTATACTCAAGTATTCTAGGGTCAAATATGAGGCTTCAAGCTAAAGCTTGTCCCTTGCAACAGGCCATAGTTCCCAAACACACCAGCAAATCTACAAAAGAATGGCTGGAAAAAGCATGTATTAAAAGGCCTTTATCGTGGCAGAGGAAAGCAGGAGCAGAACATGTGTACATAATTTGTTTTTTGTTTTCAGTTTTCAGGTAATGACATGTTCAGGGTATAATTTGAAAAAAATGCATTTAGAAAAGTTTATTCATAGTTAAGTTTCTGTACTCACTGCTTTGTACTGGAACAGCTGGGAGAACTGGTCTCGGGTCTCGTATCTGTGTGCATTGCCTTGCCAGTGATCAGGCATGTAGTGGATATGAGCCAGAATGACCCGCAACAGCTGCTCAGGGCAGAACACCATATGCTTATCAGGAATAAATGACCTGTAGAGAAAAAAAGAGAAGTGGTGGAGAAGGTCTTTTTTTCCACATTTACTGAGATATGTATGATGACACAAAGCTTTGGAAAACAGATGCATATTAGACAAGAATGAACTGTTTAAGTAAAGTAAAAGTGGACATTTTTAAAATTATTAATTTCATTCATAATAAACTACACATATGCATCGTTTTTCTTCAGTGTTTTGGATGGCTGAAAGCGCAAAATAATTAACTGTGTCATTAACTTTTGGAATTCAGATTTAAAAGAGCCAGAAGCTGCTTAAGGCAGGAATCCCTCTTCCTTCCATAAGTAGGAAGAAGAATGAGATGCAAAAGAGCATTAAAGGGATTACAACTATGAGTAGCTTTAAAATGGCAATAAAGAAATGGCTCGGGGTTAATGGTTGATATTCTACATGATGAGATTTGGGTCCTATAGTCTTAGTTTGTAGCAGATGTATGCAATTTAATTTACAATATTGTTAAGTATTTTATATATTTATAAAGTTTCATTTAGTTTTACACAGTTGGACTGATTAGCGGTTTCTTGCTATTCTGCTTTCTACCCTCTATTTTACTTTTCTTCTCCACTGAACACATTTAAATTTAGGTTTTTATCTTATTCAGACTTCCCATCAAATTATTTCACCATCAGTCCTTGCCTGCAGATTGTGATACACACTCCAAGGAGTGTGATTGATGAGAGCACATGCTCCACTGCAAGGACGTCCTCGTCATAGATGGTCAGGGCGATGAGAACAGCCAAAAGAGACCCGGCGAAAAATGCCACATTTTTGGCAACCACTGTGAGTAGTGGTGAAAGGAAACAGTTCATATACTTGGATGCAGCCTGAATGAAACAGGAACAGAGTACAAAGAAGAGGAAGAAAGCAGGAGGAAATGGGGTTGATTATTAACTCTACAGGCAATGAATGAGAAGCACCAGAAAAATCTTTTTCCTTGCTCTTATCTACAGGAAAAATCCCAATTGGTCTCATATATTTACAGATTTTCCAGATTTATGGATTAGGCTTTTAGGAAATAAGAAGGTAGTTATGAGCATCAAAGATGTGCAGGAGATGAGTTGGTGCACTGACCTTGTAGCCTTTGCTGAGGCGTGACATGAGCTCGTGGTCCAGCTCATTGAAATGACGCAGATAACATCGACCATACAGAGACCAGCATCTCGCCCCCAGAGAGCCAGGCTCTCGCTTGATCACCTACATACAAACACAGACAAAAAAACAAAACAAAGCACTGTCGTCACTATTAAATGAAAAAGGAAATGGCTTAGTTAAATCATATGTAAACCATTTACCTCAGTATAACTGAAAAAAGCATAAAGGATCTGCCACACAAGAATGACTGGACACAGCAGCAGATTTGCAATGCCGATCCACAGGATACGAGAGGCTAGCCTGTCTGCAAGCTCAAGCCTGTTCCCTCCCCTCTTATACTCTTGTTTTAGACTCCACTCATTCTCAAACAGGGAGCCTACAATGAAAACAATCAAAATCAGTTTAAATAAAGGTTTCTTCTCATAAACAGATCAATTACTTACACAGGATATAACTCATATACAAAAGCACACATGCATAACTGATGACAGACCTGGTCCCCAAAAGAAGATGAGCTCAAAGTTGTATTTGAGACCCCGTGTATAAAACACGTACTCCCCAAGTACAGGAAGTCGAAATCGTACAGGAAGGAGTGATTTATTCACCATGGCAACCTAGAGAAGTACAGGAAGAAAGGTTTGGTTTGAGGTTACATCATTTTGTTATGTCTGAAAGGAGGTGTTCACCCACCAAAATCTTTAATAACATTTCACTGCAAATATACAAACCATGTAATTCTTAAAGCGGAGGATGCGGTGGTAAATGTCCAGCTCTGTCAGCTCCTTTTTATGGATGCAGATCTGATGTTCCTTCTGGATCTCAACAATTCTGGCCTGAACCTCCTGCCACGTTGCATAGGGGAGCTCTGACTGAATAACAAAAGCACTATAAAGCTTAGGAATTGGGCTTTATTCTTGGCAAAAATAACAGACATTAGTGGGTGTTTCTAATGTCAACAGGACAAACTGCCCCACAAAAAACTCACCATGGTCATTTTAAGGGCGTTGATGTAGAAGGATCGGATCTCCCAATAACAGCACACATTGTAGATGAATTTAATGAGCCGATGTAGCCAAAACACCCCGGAGATTATCAGAACAAAGATCACAAACGCATTGTTTCGGATTCTGTAGACCAAAAGAAATGTTATTATTCACCAGCATTGAAGCAGTGCTTCAACAAAATGTCATATTTATCAGAAAAATAAAGAAAACTGGAGCAAAGCTGAAAAGGCTTTATTTTACAATTTCTGAAGATAATATTGTGAAGATTTAAGGCAGTCTTAAAGTGGAGCTTTTATGTTTTTCTTATTTTCTGTCTGGATTCTCATATCTAAAATGGTCAAAACACACAATAATGACATCAGCATGCAAACATAAACCTCAGACTGCTTTAAAAGGTTGATGTCAGATATTCTATTTTAATCTAGTCTCTATATGATATCATTTAGGGAAGATGTCCTTGATATGGTCATCTCAGCCACACAAACCCATGCCTGTAAGTATAGATGCCCCACCCACCTGCTGCTAAATCTTCTGTTTGAGGTGTTGCAACCAATCAGAAAAGGCTGTCTCAAAGATAGAGTGACTAAAATGTGTAGTTTAAGGCAGTCAATAAACTAAGGGCCTCCACCAAGCACAGCATACAGTAAATAGTATTATTTTGAACTACAGCTGGAGCACTGTCTCTACAAAAAACACCATAAGGTCATTTGAACAAATACACAGTCTTAGACTTACCTTGCACTGCAGACATCCACTGGGAGGAATGCATCAGGCAAGGTGACTTTAGATGAATCAGTGTGATTTACAAACTTGTTGGCAAAGAGGACGTCATAATCCACACAGTTAGCAAGGAAGACTGTAAAGCCAACCACAAACAGCAACTGACTGCATAGAGAAAGAAAGCGAGTGGTGCCAGGTAAAGAGGAAAGACAGGGAGAAATAGAAAATATGAAGACAAACATAAGACACAGTATACTCTACAGATAAAAGTTAATGCTATATTGCCTGAAAAATACAACTTGTGATGAAGAGAATACATACACCAGCTCAAAGATCTCTCCGAGCAGCATACAAGTGAATCCATTCTTTTGATGCAGATTATAGACGTAAGAAGTGTTAAGGAATATCCTAAATCCATATGTGGTTAGAAAGTGCAGCGCAATTCAGAACATGGTGAGCAAGAAATGTGCCAAAATTATTTCAAAGGATATTCTCTGGAAAAACAGGTCCAAGTTTTCTATGTGGTGCCATTGAGCTGCAAAAGAGTTGTTTCCAGTTAGTGACATTGTTATTCTGAGGCATCACTGTGAATATAAAACAAAAGGGGCATGCGTTTTTGAAGTCTTATATTTGTTTGTGATTTGTGCATGTGTATCATACATTTAACTCCTTCAGGCACATGCATCAACAGGTTCTCCTCGCCAGGGGGAGAGTCGCTGTATGATGCCTCCAGGCGCTGGTATTCTGTGTCAAAGTGCGCCATACTGACAGCAGCTTCAGTCTCACCAAGTTGTCAAACTTCCTGCTACAGACTGTAGAAAGGAGGGGAGAGAGTTATTGCTCTAAATTTTAAAGAACGTGACCAGGTTTCACTGCTAAGTTTCATTTTCTGCATAAATATCACTGCATATGTACAACACACCTCATATCTTGGTTAAAGATCAACAGAATTTGAGACCCATACATTATAGAAAACACGCTATACAGGTTACAACACCCACAAAGTCCACCAGAATTAACCTCAAGTATAACTCTTTATCGGTTTATTCATTATTGACTGTAGACAAATGCAATTTTTGCTGACCCTTCAGAAGGAAGGCCAAAGGTCAGGATCGCAGACAGAAGATGAATGTAGGTACTTACTAGGGAATTCAAAACTAGGTCTACTGGTCAAAATGCACTCTGTTTACATGATACATGTTGGAAGCAGATAAAAATTGGTCTCAAGTGCATATATAAAATATGTCCATAGAGCAGATAGGGAAATATCTTCATGCATTAGATACCAGCAACAATTTTAGAATGAGTGAATGAGAAACAAAGCAATAAATATACCCGAATGACCAAGTAAAACCAAACAAAAACACAATCCTTCAAGCTTTTGTCTGACTACTGTGTTACAGCCGTGACACCAACGCCCCAAAACCCCCAGAAAACCCCACAAAAATTACATTAAAATAAGACCAACAGTCCTCATGATGTAAGAAAGACTTATTTTACATGTAAGCTGTGGCTTATCACACGATAAACAACACATTGTGGTGTAATGGCTTTGCTTATAGCTAGCTTATAAGAGGCCCCTAAAAATACACGAAGAAACTATAGACATGACAGGAAATACGAAATATACATACCCCCATTCCAGTACAACACGCCCCGAACTGGTATGGTGTTTGCTGAACATATCCAGCTGTAAAAAAAAAAAGGAGGAGCAGTTTTCTGTGAGCCTTTCTCCTGCTTGTCTTATCTAAAACCACAACAAACCGCTCGGACAGAGATTTAAGCAGTATTTCGTCAGAGGGGGTCAACAAACACGTCTGCACATGTTTACACTCGCTTGTAAGTAAACCGTAATTAGCTTGAAGCTAAAATAGGAGAAGCGAATCAGGTGTTGTTGTTGTTGTCGTGGTTTGACAGCAAAGGCCTGACTCCCTAAAAAAAATGCCCCCCCCCCCGTCTCTCGCAGCATCGTGTCCTTACCGTTTGTGTCTTGAGCCTCCGCTGTGTCAGGCCGCAAGAGTGAATAGCCTGAAATTTTTTAAAGAAGCGTTTTATTTTCGTTTTCTCGTCTTTACCTATCAAAGTCAGAGGTAAGCCAGTTTCATTTTCGAAACAGCTAGCCGTCTGGAGTCCGTCACCGCGGAGTGAAGGGTATCTTGTCCAATAAGAAAGGGAGTTCTCTAATGGCATAACGTCAGCCAATCGGATTTCCCTAGAGGCGGGCTCATACTGACGGCCTATCTAAGCGATTCACCATGTAGTCAACGTGCTCTAATTAAATGGCTGATTACTACCACCGTCTGGTCGTTTTTAGTAGTGTCGTGCTGTGATATTTTTTTTCCCCTTTATTCTTTCAATTGTATATTCTATACAATAAAATTAAATACATAAAAATAGACAGTGCCCATATGTATGTGTTTGTGCAGAAAAACAAAACACGTACATAAATGAGACTCAATCAATGCTTAACAAATGTATTAGAACAACTGTCATTAAATGTCAATCAAAATTAGTAATAATAAACAAAATCACTATTTAGGAGCAGTTTGTTTGAGAAAATTCTACTTTTCCGTTGAATTAATGTTAGCAGGTTGTGGTCAGAGTGTGATTTGATCCTCATAACCTGATAAAGAAATAAATAAAGCTGCCCACCCAGTTTTAGCTGCATGCAGTTTTGCTGTAGAGAAACATTTAAGGTATCTTCAAAAATGAAAGCCATCATTCGAGTTTCCATTTTTAGCAATAATAATATGACTGAGAGCAAATCAGTGCAAGGTTTTCTAACTTTGTTAGTCAAGCAGATTCTGACTCTTATTTTCTTAAATCATTTTTTAGCATTAATTCAGAAGTTATGACATGTTTTGTTAACCATACCAAATTAATAACAGGCTCTTAAAGCTGCTGTTCGGCTAAAGGAGATGAGGTGAAAGAGCTGACTCCACACTGACTTCCACAAAGACCACGCCTTGCAACGCCAAGCTCACCTTCTGTCGCTCTCGTGGCTGCCATGAATATTCATACATAATTGTTAAGCCTCTGGAGTGACAGCTGGGCTTTTGTTCAGTGCATGTGTCATTAGTTACACTGTTAACACCAGTGCTTGTGTGCGTGTGTGTTTAACTTAATAATGACAGATTCATTAACCAATGTCCACTCCCTGAATTTGTGAGACAAGGGTCTGTTTAAGTTAGAAAGACCACAAAGAGTTACAATAGAAAGAAATGCTCAACTAGACAAAGTCATCAAAGTCGTGCTATTGCTTTTCAGCCATTTTCAGTCCCGCCAGTTTCACCCAACCTATCTCATCCTATTTTTTTTCCTGATATTTTTAAGAAGAGCAGGGGTGTCTTGAATCGGGGGGAGCCCATGTAATCCAGTTATTATAGCGATCTGGGTAATTTCAAATGCGCTCATTAGGATTAGGCTTCATTTAACTTAATCCAGTAGAAAAAGTCGGTCACAACAAAGCTCAGATAAACTCTAAACATTAACTGAGATACAGATGTAGTATGGACAGTAATTAAAAGCTGCGATAATAATCTTGATAAAATCTCTACCTACTGAACTCCTTCTATTTCTTTTTATTTATTGGCAGGTGTACAGGAAAAGTTGCCAAGGGCGGGGCTGATGTAGCAAAGAGAAGAAATTATCTCCCCAGACTCACTTAAAGCATTTGTTTGTGTGGTCACAAGAGACAGATGATAAAATAATTTTTGACTATTGTATGGATTTGGATGTCTGCATGCGTGCTCTCCTGCAGGCTATAGCTGACTGATTAAATTACCCCCACTGTCTGTTGGGAATTAAGGGGTTGCAATGACAGCTAATTTGGTTCAAAGATGTGCTATCCTACTGCCATGTAATATGAATGGTGCAGGAGTGGGGTGTGGCAGTGGCGGGGTCTCGGTAGGGGGAGGGAGAAAGGAAATCATGATGAAGTCATCCCTCTGGAGCGACTTAATTCGATCGAACCCCTTTCTGTACATGCATGCATGTAAACCCAACACAGCTGACATAAATCTGGACACATGGGGATGTTTGCAATTCACAGAGCGTGCAACCTTACACCGCAAACATCTCTGCAAAATTTCCAGGAGGCCTAATAGTGCCATGTCTTTTAGGGTTTGTAAAATAATAGATGTACTTGCATATTGTTTTAATATAGCTGCACATGTGTCTTGCCTTTGCGTAGCCTAAATATCTACACATAAACTGATGTTGAAACATCTTATATAAAGTCACATATTCAATCACATAAATAAACCCCTCTCCACCCATTTTTATTTCAACAGATGATTTGAAAACTCAAGAGCCTAAAAAATCATGCACATAAGATCGGATTGATATCAATTTCCTGTTCATGTTTTACAAAACTGGAGACATGCTGACAAGCTTAGATTGTTTTATATGCTCGTGTTACATGTGCAACCAGAGCAGAAACATTCCTAATCCCTGCCTTTTCTGTTAGTGAGGCCAGATACAATGTAAAAATTAAAATATGTATATCTAAAAATAAATGTATGTATCAATGGAATCACAGCTCATTGGAAGAGACTACGATCTCTCTATAAGAGCCCACAGCAGCAGGAATCAATGAAACAGTCTGCTGATAGTTTAAATATGTATATTTTTACATTTTACAAGAGGCCAGCCCACCACCCTCAACCCTTAAATGAAATATGAAATCATATTTCTTTCTGGGATTTATGATTTCAGGGCCACAAACTTTGTTGCCTGACTCATACAGATCAGATGACATCACATATATCACTCTGAAAGTGCTCATGAATGCATGAATGCAGCAATCATTCCTCTGTTCACCATCCCCAAGGAGTGAACTCTGACACCAGGATGCACGAATCGTCTCTCAGAAGAACCACAGTGGCTCAGCTTCTTTGTAATTATTATTTCCACTGTACCTTTCTTTTTCACTTTGCTACTGATACTACAGGAAAATTGCTTTGTAAATCTTTACTCATTTTTCTGTCTTTGCAGTCTGCACTCTTATCTCTGTTGTCCATGCATTGTAAATGCTTTAATATTGTGCAGCCAGACATGCAAATGTACACCAGACAGAAAGCCTTTTACCAAACTAAATGGTTAATGGTCATCACCAACAGTGCAGCCAATAATCAATACAGATGTAAAGAGAAATGGAGGCTGAAAGAAAATGCAAGCAAGAGGCTGTTTGTATAGAGATTTTACAAGACATATACCTTGCAGACTTTCACTTTTGATAAAACTTATAGTTAGGACTGACTCAGGTGACCCTGAAACGTCTCTAAATTATGCTGCAATATACTTAGGCTGCTGGGGGGGCTTCCCGTGATGCACTGAGCATTTCTTCTTCATTGATCTCTCTTTTCCCTGTGTGTGTTTATACACTACAACTATATTTAATCATTAGTTATTATGAAACTCTAGCTCTCTCTTATAGTTTAGTCACAGCAGATGTTTGCCTCTCCCTTAGCTTGGTTCTGTTGTAGGTTTATTCCTGTTAAAAGGGAGATTTTCCTTCCTGCTGTTGCCAAGTGCTTGCTCACAGGGGCTTGGGCGATTGTTGGGTTTTCTTTGTCTTTTCCTGTATGAAGCACTTTGAGGTGACTGTTGTTCGTATTGTGTTTTCAATCTGAAGTTAAACAATCTGTTGCTAAACAAACCAAAACCTTGTTAGCTCTAACTCAAAGAGGTTTCTGAGTCAAATGAGGCTTTGTATTTCAAGTCTTCGTGTCTGATTTTAACTGGGTTTGTCTTTATGTGTTGGTATCTCAGCGATGATTGCTAAAATAAGTATTTCTCCTCTGCTGGCAGAGATTTGGTATTTATGAGTAATTTGAAACAAATCAAATTAGAAAGACTTAATAACCTCAGATTCATTACACCAAGCCTGTGTGTGTATCTCTTATTATTGTAAAAGCATGCAAACCAACATTTAGATGTGAACAAAACTGCTACAGTTGCAGTAATAATATTTACTGCCAAAAGTGATTTTGGTGATTTATTGCAAGACAAAGGCATGTTGAAATATTTTCATAAAAGAAGAATAGCCAGTGGGCACATAATACGATCTTACAGGGCTCTGACTAACGACGAGGGCTGCGAGTCTTTTATCCACTTCTTAAACGATTTCTTTAAATATCTACAAGTCATAGACTGTTTTAATAAAGAGATGAAACCTAATTTGATTACATATTTGATGACTTAAAAGATTGTATATGAAAATCCTAAAGGTTACCCAGCCAGTGATATTTGAGGATGATTAAAGAAATATCTGGAACAAAAAGCCTTCTTCATAATGTGAATGTTGGAGGCAGAGTGGTAAATCAGTGGCAGGCCATTTTTCATACATTTTCCTTTCTTTACTTTTCCCATTTTATATTTTACCCATTCTAACAAGGGACTGTTAGTGAAGAATATAATGTCTGTGAAATCACTGTCACATCATAAATGGGAAAAATCCAGAATAAAATAAAAAAAACCCCAAAACCTTAGTTTATCTTGGTCACAAGCTTGAAAGTTATCACATAGAGGTGGATACAAAGGATGACCCATCTGCTCCATCAGAGAAAAATGGACTTTTTTCGTAAGAATGCAACCTCATTAATATTTAAAACAATACAAAACATAGACTGCATACTCCCTGTGATCCCATGTAACATAAAAACTATTCTGTGATGCATATCTGTCCATGTATCTGACCACACAATGCTTTTTTGTCTTTGTGTGACCATTTATAGAACTTGCTGAGAACCAAATATAGCCCCCAGGCCTTATTTTGGATTGCCCCATTTTACCAGTTAATCACTACAAAGTAAGGTTGATGATCAACTGGGACATTTCACGCTGAGTTTCTCTGGAGCTCTTTCAATCAGCATGTCCTTTCAGACAACCATAAACACATCCAGAGTGAGAGGGGAAGGTCACAGAAGATCAAAGACTTAAAATGAAAGATGGTAATAAATGTAGAAAGATTTATGGGTGCTCTGCTCATAAAACTGATTGCCTGTATCACCGGGAGTGATGCCTGTTAGCACATGCAACACTTGACATGCACACACTCAATCAACTCAATTGTTAAATTACAGCACTGTGCAAAAGTCTTGATCCAGTCTTGGAAGGTGGCAAATAGGCGCAGTAGGTGGAAGTACAGTAGGTAAAAACTGAGTTTTCACAATACAAACGAGCTTGAAAGTCAATATTTAGTATGGCCACCTTTAGTATTCAACCAGTTTTTGCCCAGAGTACCATTGGACTTATTGATGATCTGTCCACATCACCCACCTACCCACCCACACCCACACAAATATTCAGTGTAACAGTAAGAGGAGAAGGAGACATCAAGGAGAAAGAGACGAAGCTGTGGTCAGATGAGTAAGCAGAGTTCTGCTCCTGACTTGCAGGGAACAAAATCTATCCCACAATTCACTGCTGAGGGTCACTCAGTCCTGGTGTTGTCATGGTAATGAGAATTTAATAGCCCATACCTTCTTGTCTGTGTATTTCAATGTGTGTGTGTGTGTGTGTGTGTGTGTGTGTGTGTGTGTGTGTGTGTGTGTGTGTTCCTGTACACATGTGAATATTGGATGAGTTAGTCTGCTGGGTCATGAATAGCAACGACTCCTCTGTCTTTCCGCATCAGAGATTTTTCTGGGCAAATTTGTAGCTGTTACTTTTGCGCTATTGACTCCCATGTAAACCCAAATCAAAAATACAGTCGGTGCATTTGTTTAAAGCACCCTCATGTAGCAGCTGGGAGGGGTTTAGTGCTGACAGATAATCAAAAAGAAGATCAGTGTGCTGTGTAGTTAAAACTAGAACTGGAAACAATAAACAATAAATTTTTTCATCATAGACATTTTTATTTTGCTTAAGAGATCATTTGTGGAAGCCCTTTTGCAACTTCTGAGACTCGACAATTTCAACTACAGTAAAAAAACAGAAGGAAGTAGGAATTTTTCACATTTGACAGTCTGGAAGTAGAAAAAATTTTTAGTAAATTTTAAAGATGATAATTAAAACTTTTTCCGGATCAATTTGTGCTGAGCATTTAATCAATGAATCAATAAATCAACTAATCATTTCCACTTTGCTTAACTTTACCTGAACTGTCTTAGTGTGACAAACCCCAGTCATTAGGTGTAAAATCGATGCTTAAAATCAGGTGAAAGTCCCAGAGTACCAATGTTCCTTTTCCTTCAAATGTGAGATCAGAGAAACGATCAGTAACATTGGGTCTCATTTCCTGAGTGTTTATGTACATGCATGTGTGTATGTGTCTACTCACAAGCACAAAACACGCATGGGGCCCTGCTGGCGGGTCTAGTTTTTGAACTGTTGCCCTGATGAAGATGGAGGGCACAGCTAAATAATACTTCCAACCATGCACACAGGAGCCTCTCCACCCCTATACCTCCAGGGCCCCGTGGGGAACAGGCTGAGCTTATGCTTTACCCAAGAGAGGCCTCAGCCTGCTGGGCTCCTAAAAGTTGCACCTGGCCCCTGCAGCCTGGTGCTGTGAAAAGAAGAATAAAAACCTCACACGGTCCACATCACATAAACCAGCTGTCTGTCTATTTATACCAAACTGTGGTCTTTGGAGACTTTATTGGTTTTTCTTTCTGATTTTGGGATGTTTTCCCCTTACTGTTAAGGTCTTGTGTGTGTGTGTGTGTGTGTGTGTGTGTGTGTGTGTGTGTGTGTGTGCCATGAGATATCATTTTTCAGCCTGGGGACAGGGGCTCTGACTGATCCTGTAACCAAGCCTACTCCTATACACCAAGCAACATATTTTTTTTTGAAAGAAAGAAAGATTATATAGCAATACCCCCACCACCATCACCAATCCCTCTGACCCCACTTTTTCTTTGTGCACTGGTTTTGGAAAAATACAACAAAGCATGAATGCTCTTGACAGCACTTGCCTCATTGCTAATTTAGACATCATTTATTCAGCTTTATAAACTTTCATGTCAGCTTGTCTGTATTCATGGCATTAATGGTTATAATAACTTTATACTCTTGATACACAAGCAAATTTTTGCACAGAAGGTAACAGCTGTGGTAACAGGTTTTATACAATCTATCTGATGTCTTTATTACTCAAATGCTCACTAATACTCTGGGAGCTACATCAATAGCAACATCTTGTGATTCACTGGTAAAGGAAATTACAAGGCAATAAAACTCAAATAATTTTGTTCATGATTTTTGCAGCATATGCTTTTGAAAAAGATCAGACATCAAAAAACTAAATTACATTTTTTTTTTAAATAAAGTAGCTCTATAACAAAAAGAAACAGTCTACAATGGCTTTGAGTTTTTCATTCTCGAACAGTTTGACAGAACAAAATATTAAACAAGAGACTTAATCTCTTCAAACTAGGCAACCTGCTTCACCAGCATTTCTCATCTTATTTCATTTATAACAACAAAAATACTCTTTTTTCTCTTTTTTTCGGGACTCATTGGTGTATGAACACTGACGTGATGGGATGTAGCCGGATAATCTGGTTCGGGATGAGCACCTGTAATTAGACCAAGAGGGACAGAGGTTCTTTCATCTGTTCAGACTGTCAACAACCACAGAAGCTTCATCTCACCTCTAGGTGGACTGTCTGTGACAGCAAAAGCGTTGGTTAATGTTTGCTCGCACATCTGTAGTGTGAGCCTATAATGTGTGCTTTATATCGGAGGGGGCTGTGTCTGCACCGCCCCATCGGTGTGTGCGCGTGAGCAGCGTCAAGCTCATCCTACCCCCGGACTGGTCCTCTCGCAACCCCACGCACGATACTCACATCCTCACACGTGCACACATACAGACACACATACATCTACACACATACTCACACTGATACACAAACCAGGCAGACCTGGAAAACCGGGGGGCTTCAATTAGCGTTCCTCCGACGGATCCCTGACGTGGACATTTTTCATTTTTTCCTCTCAGCCTCCGTGGAATTTTCTCATGTGTGTTTTTCTTTGCGCATAGAGCGTGGACGCAGCTGAGGTGTGTTTGAGAAATTGGGCTATTTCGGAGATTATAGAATAAACGCTCGTTGAATGGGAACCACCAACACAGAGGCACTGCTACCTTTCCCTCATCTCGACAAACAGGCTCACTCTTCAGTTGGTGAGATTTGCGCACCCGAGACCGGAGCCGGTGTCTGCGCTCTGCCGGGTCGGGCGCGAGTCGTCAGGGAGGAGTAGGCAGGATGGAGGCGTTTTTTGCAGAGGTAAGGCCACTGAGAATCTGTGTCACGGTTACGGAGATAAACATTAATGACATTAATGGCGTGATGATGCCTGGATTCACACCGTTGCATGTCTATACTGCAAGATACGTTTTCATTTAGATTCACGTCAATTATGGCAGGTGCCGCTTTGCTTCCGTCGAGCAGAAGCATCCTCACCGCCCCCCAACCCAGAGGAAGGCCTGGTCCCACTATATGTTATAGTCTTCATGTATCTGGGGGGAAAACACCGTTTGTTTCATTATCACTGCAGAGGATCAGGGCCTGACTGCCGGCTTGGTGAATTAATTCAGAGCAGAGCCGCAGAAAAATTGGCCAAACGGGAGCTGACATGGGCTTTTGCATCCATAAGGATGACTGCCGGATTAAAGCCAATCTGTTAAGGGAGGGTAAACCGTGTTGGCCTTCGGCAACAGCCCTACCACGGCATGCTGCCATGAACAGACCCACTCTCTGTGTGTGTGTGTTTAATTGCGCTGTGAATGGGATGGAGATCGGATCCATGGCAGGGGTTGGGCCGGTAGAGGAAGGTAAAAGAGGAGGGAGGAGGAGCAGTGTGAAAGATATGTCTCTGTGTGTGTGTTTGTGTGTATGTGAAACAGAATAGTTGAAGCAGGAGGGAGATAAATTAACTGCCCTTGTAATTGAACATTAACTAAAACATTGGTTATTAATTAATCTCCCACTCTCCCACAAAGATGACAAAACCAGTCTCATTTTCCTCTAATCTGATCCAGAGTTGTGAGCATTTTAGGCTATCATTGTCTGTTGCTTTATTTTCTTTCCTTATAGGTCCTTCACTGTACATGTTCACACCCTAATCAGGAGATACAAGCTTCCTACCACTCCTTGTCTTCATTTGTGTCTTGTTCCTCAGACCCCCATTTAGTGGCTCAGGCACCCAAACAATCTCATCCACTGACTCTGATGCCAGTATCCATCCTCTCCAAGCTACTTATCCTCCCCCCATCTTAAGTTAATCTGATATGGGTTTAAATGCCTCTCACATTGGCAGTGATGTCATGCAATTTATTAGTGTGTGTGTGTGTGTCCGTGTGTTAGTGGCTGTGAGGGTATATGTTTGGGCACCAGAGCTATGAGCTATCATACTTCTTCTCTAACTGCATGACATAACCATGATAAGCCCACAGATTACCACACAACTACATCAAAACACAAAAACCAACACTCCCGCTTCATTTCCCATCAGTTTGTCTGTAATATATTGATCATAGCATTGATTCACAGACCACCATAAAGCAGCCCCACACTGCACAGACTATGAAAGGCTGCATGAGATCTGAAAATGGAGTGACTTATTGAGTTACGAGGCCGTGCAGACATGCATAAGCTGCTACCCAGAAACATGACTTCATGCAGTAGTCAGGTGCTGAGTAATCAATCCTTCTGGGAGGTGTCTGTCCAGCATCCACTTAGTTTCTTTCCTCTTCTGCTTTCATTGCTCCATCCCGTACCCCTGCATTCCTCCATTTGGATCTCTGAAAAAAAAAAGAGTGAACAGCTGACCGCTCTCTCTCTGTCTCTTTCTCAACCCAGGCAGAAAATGTGATGGCCATCCAGCCAAGCATGAAATATCAGGTGGTATTAGACTACTGTATAATCCCCGCATAATCAGACTGGCCTGGTTAGTAGTAAATTATGGCAGTTGTGGTGACTTTATGCACTCTAAATATGAAAAGAACCCAATCACTTCCTTGTTATGGTGGCTGAAAAACCAAATTGTTACTCCTGGTGCAGATTCCATCTGGTATTTTGATTGTTTTTTAGATTAAAAAAGTGCTTCTTATGTTCTTAGATACTCTTAGCTAGTTTCAAATAAGTTATTTCCTAAACTGGGTTAAAATTTTAAAAACTTTAAAAAATGTCAGCTTCAGTTCTGTTGTTTAAATGTAAATCTGACTGGGCTTTACAGAAGCTGGAAGATTTGGAGCACAATCAGCAAACATTTTAAGTGTTTTGTCTTTAATAGATTCTATACATGCCCCGGTGACCACTGTAATTAAAATGCTTTTAAATAATACTTCAAAATAATTTTCCCTGGAGCCGCTTCATGATGACTGCTGAGTACTTTGTTGTAAGCGCTTGAGTATCTAAATTTGAGTATTTAAATGTGCTCATGAGTGAGTTGGGTGACATTTGTTTTCTGGGTTGATAGTTTGTATTCGTGTCAGTGCACGTGTGATAGCTTTGAACAGGTGTAAAGCTGAAATGAATAGGCAAGGAACAGCTTTGGTGTCATTTCTGCTTGTTTTTATCCGGTTTGATATTCACTAAAGACCTTTGTCTTCTGTTTCTGTCTCGCTCACTTGTCCGTGTAACTGAATAAGCAGTAAATCTTTATTTACTACCTTTCAGTTTGTTGAGTGGTCGCTGTAGCCTGTACCGAGAGTAGTTGAGGAGCAATAAAAGATTTCTCACACTACCAGGGTGATTGTAAAAATGTAATCTTCAGCGTGCATTCTCCATGGCAATTTGCACATATGCAGTGAAACATTCATGGAAGCATTTTTATGCAGCTTGAACAACATAAAGTGTCTTCTAATTGCAGAAAAAGAAAAGTCGGTCCTTTTTCTTTCGTGCAATGGGTGTTCATGGAAAAAACCTTAGGGTAAATTAAGCAGAGCCCACGCCAATCCACTGTGGTACAAATTATGCAGGATTTGGTATGAAGTGCATACTGCAGGAAGCTGGTTCAGTGGAGGTAAGGGAACAGTCACTGGAGATGTGTGACCTATATTCAGCAGCTCCAAACACATTTGTTCTGCTTTGGAGCTGCATCAGTTTTGCTTCTCTCTCTCTCTCTCTCTCCTCTTTTCCCTTCCCTCTGATGCTCTCTCTCTCCCTGCGGCCACTCTCTTGGTGCTTCTCCATCTCGCTCAACCAACCACTTTAAGAGCTGCTCAGTCAGCCTCCCTCCCCCTTCTGGCAGCTCTGTCTTTCTCTATTCTCTCCTCTCTGTTTCCACTTTATCTTTTTTTCTTCTCCTTTAAACCACTTCTTTTTTTGTTTTTTGTTTTTTTTTCCCAGCATGTGTAGGTGTAACAGCTCTGCCTCATCTAAAGTAAAGCTATGTTACAAGATATGAATCTAATTACATTTCCCATGATACTATGGTAGTATATAACTATCAAATGTCACAATTTTCTGGGTAACAATAAATGAAACAGGATATTACATCATTTTTATTGTATTTTGTCTTTCCTGATTTAAAAGTCTTTAATTATATTTATGGGCTTCTGGACTAGACTGTGCCCAATTTGATTGATTGGACTAATGGTCCTAAACCAACAGAGCGGTTCGATTTCTAAACCAAATGAATTTGTCTGGTTTGTCCAATGTCAAAAAAACATTCTAATGCTATTACAATAAACTCAGATATCAGATATCACACATATTAAGCTGTAATTCAATTGGCAAAAATCTGAACCATTTCCACAACCATTAATCATTATTAAAACAGCCATGGAGTAAACCATGGAGCCAGTGTACTCTCTGTACTGGACATTTGGTGTTAAATCTTTGCCAAATCAAACATGCGGATCATTGAGAATGAGATTTCTTAGGATGTTGTTGGGTGAAAACAAAGGAAGAGGAGTGGGGGTTGGCACGTTTAGAGGCAGCGACAGAGAAGGGAAGGTAGTATGGTGGATATAAGAGAAGAGTTTTAAATGTAGGGACTGTGACTGGTAATGCCATTGAGGCAGGAGGAAAGAAAAAGGAAGATCACAGACAAGGTTTATGGATATAGTGAAGGAGGACATGCAGATCGTTGATGTGTCAGAAGAAGATGCAAGGGAGAGGATAAGATGAAGGCAGATGATCTGTTGTGGGGACCCCTAATGAGCAGAGGAATGAAGAAGAAAAAAAATATCAGGCATGACTTCAATCGTTACATTTTTTTGTCAGCCCTGGCATTAAAAATACCCACAGGCCATTGGCAGTGTCTTGCAGTTTTTTACTATAGGGATCTAGATATGCAGGGTTTATTCCTCTGACCATGGTTCACCTCTAGAAATGTCGTGAAAATTGCTCCTTTAGATTTTGCATACTCCTAATGACAAGTTGCAAAAATTCTGCACTGTTAATGAAAGCAAATTATCCCTTGATAGAGATCTGCACCAAGAGGTCTTCTTTCAACCCTGCTAAACTTCTTCATTGCTGAAATTTGGTAGTTTTTGTGTAATCATGGTGGCAGATTGATGGGCAAGCAACAATAAAAAAAACAATAAAACACAAGCTTTAACACAGATGAAGGATATTTAAAACTAGTTAAAAACAGTAAAAAAAACCCCCAAAAACTAAACAAAACTGTGAGAACACAACTAACATTTACTGTGTTCTTTGGTAACAGCCTAGTCCTTCATCAAGTTTTCTACAATTTGACTTAGTTTTTGCTTAACAAACATACAAGCTGTGCTGAAAACATTAAAATTAGATCACAACCCCCTTCGCCTGAACATCAACTCCCAGCATCCACCAGTGCCTAGAGGAAAAAGGCTGTTTCCATGGTATCCTGTTTCCACACTGTTGCCGTGGAGTCCTGTTGCCAGGGTGTTAGTGGGGGTGTGACTGTAGTTTAATCCAAGATGTGAGAGAATGTGATAATTAGCACAGAGCTCAAAGAGGATTTGTACTGTACATACACACACACTTGCTCCTGGTTTGTAATTTAACAGCAGACCTTGATCCAGTTTACCTTTGGAAAATCATGTTTGTTTTGGAATTAAGCTGTCCAAGGCTTCAGATATTCCTAAAATAACAGCTATGCAGCCAAGCAGGAAATAAAGGGCACTTATGTTCTTAAAACTCATTGCATTTCTGTATCTGCTGTCCAGTAGTTATATGGACTGCAGGTTAAATCCATGACCTAAAGACTTTTCTGCATAAGTGCCTTTGCCATCCTAGTTGGATGGACACAGGGGGATAGAAATCAGGCACTTTGTTAATTGTAAAAAGTTTTGAAAAGGAATCACGTAGAGGTAATTTCTAAACCATACTTTAAAAAATCCAAAGCAACTATGGGAATGTTGGTTTCTTTCTTTTTAACTCTTTCCCCGTAAGATTGTTTTGAACTTAGCAGCCACTCACGTGTCGTCAATCATCCAAGATCCCCTAGAAAAATGTAGCTCTATAAAGATATATACATATACACTACATTAAAAATGCAGGCGTCCTGGTAGACTGTCATATAATGGGAAAACACTCAGTGCTGAAGTATTTTCCATTGGTGGAGATGGTGTTAGTAACCAGGACTGATGTTGTTATACACAGATCCGTCATAGTTAAAATGGTTTCTAACGCCCAAGCGATCTAAGATTTTTAAGACCAATGCTGATACTGATATTTGGTGATTTAAAAATCTGATATTCTGATATATTACCCACTGTGTTTTTCTTTCAGCTGCACAAAACCCAAACAGATTTCTGTAACCTTTGTTATGTGTGTTAATGCTTCGAGTTATTTGTGCTCTGCTCAGATCAGTTATGTTTGTCAGTTGCTGTCTTTGCGCCGTTCCAAATGCATGTTGGCATCAGGCAAGTGGACAAACTATGCAATGTTAATCCTCTTAACAACGTTGAATGGTGTTTCTCACCTGTCTTATTTATTGTTTGTATTTTCATTTGTCAGCTGTAACAAATGCCAACACTAATAGAGCTTATAGTAGCTAATATTGTAAAATTTATCAGTCTTGTGATACATTGACCTGGCTTTAATGGTTTCAATGCTCATTATCCTCAATGCTTATGTAGGTGCCAACATAGATAAGTCCCACTGCCGCCCCCAATTGCTAAAGAGCAATGGCAACAAAAGATGGCTGAAACTACAGAATGTAGACCGCTGACATATTATGTTCTCAAATGCATAGAAAATATGGCTTTTTCAAGATTTTCACTAAAAAGCAAAAGGAAAGAATCAAGACACCTGAGTGATCAGGAAACTACATCTGAACATATAAGCTTCTAGATAAAGAGGAGGGAATTCTTCCATTTTCTGCAAGAGTGACTACATGTGACCACCCCACATGAGTGGTCACATGAGGTAAAGTTTGACCACTCATGTAACAATTTGTTACCTTATGCTATAAGGTGTCCTCCAAGGATCGATTCTTGGACCCTTATTTCATTTGTACATGCTTTCTCGAAATGAAATCTTTCAAAAGTACAGGGAGACTTATAATATCTATGCAGATGACACCCATATTTCTTTAGCTCTCTCCCGAAACACCTTTGGAGATTCATTAAAACTCCCCCTAAAAAGGGATTTTGTTGACAACTGATATCCCATACCACTAACTTAACGTTAAATCTCATATTTAACGTTAGTTTTAAGCTTTGTTTCTTACAAATAATAAAAAAGATAAAAAATTAATAATTATAATTAAAATAATGATGCCCATGCAACATTCCAAAAAATGACCTGGAGTCATTTTATAAAACCTAAATTAAAAGACACTCATTGTATATGACTATGGATAAATTAATATACTCTTAATGTTTTTTGCTGTGATCATGTTTCAGTTTACGCTCAGATGTTTATTTATACCTGCAGTGTTGAATCTGCACTGCAATCCCTTTTAACGGCAGATGTACAGGCCAGTGACACCCACTAGCCCACATGCACATAAGCATACACACAGACACACCAACATGCACAGACCGCACGGATAAACACATGCTGTTGCTCTCCTTCCAGCAGCCATAATCTGCTAAAAGCCTCGCTGTCCTGATTGTATTATCACCTTTAATGGAATATTACTGACACAGTTTAGGTCTCCGACACAGGCAGCGCTGCGCTAAGACGACAGATCAGAATGCTTTTTGCGAGGAAAAGGGCAATAGAAGGTGTCTCTCCAATTCACACACAAATTTACTACATATTTGTGATAATCCTACTTTCTAGGATTTTCTGCTGCTCTTTGTTTTGTGCTCTCTGCCTCATATTGACAGTGTACTCTTTTCACAATGTTATGGTGAAAAATAAAAACCACTTTTTACAAGCTCACAGGATGTCCCCTCTTGGAGTGGGCTCTTACCACTCATGTAAGAGTTAATATTACCTTATTTGACAAATATCTGTGCTTTTTATAGTATTTCTGGCTATTTTTCAGTAGTTCTCTCTAAAAAAACAAACAAACTCTTTGGGGTTGCCAAAAATTCTCAAGTAGAAGGAAGCAATTGAAACACATTGTGCCGATCAGCCTAACTATATATAGTGATACAGGGTTAAATTAATTAACTGTTAATAACTTAACCTCGACTCTGAGTACTAACTACAGTTAACTGAAGATTTGTCACATTATTTAACAAAATCACAGAGGACCAGGCCATAAGTCGTCCCTTCATCCTGGAGCCTAATAAAAATTACTACCTGATGCTTGTGATTAGAAAGGGATTGACAGTTTTTACGAATACAGATACACAAAAAAGACAGATACACACATTAAAAACTACTGCATACCCGTCTAAAGATTCTGCTTGGTCCCCCCATCTCCATGCTGGTCTTTAGTTTTCCTTTTATTTGCTGCTGAGTGGTCATCTGCTCTTGGCATCATTTAATAATTCGTATCTCGTTTCTGTCATTTTGTGTCTTCTTCAACCTTTTGTTACTCACTTTGCTGTTTTCCTGCCCTCGTCTTCATTGTCCCCATTTTCCCCATTTGTCTGCCCTCTCTGTCTGTCTCCTCTCCTCTGTTGTCCTTTCAGTTTATTACACCGAGTTTGTCAGACGTCACTTTGCCCCGCAGTGACTCCTCTCCTTCTTTAAGCTGTCATTTATTTATGGGTAGTTTGACTTTCTATCTCACCTTTTTTCGATTGTCATCTTTTAAGTCTTGTAGCTTTTGGTCAAAGTCAAAGTCTGACTGTCAGTGTGTCCAGTTTGAACATCTACAAGAAGCAATGGAACAATTTTCAGTGTCCTGATATTCAGTTTCCTCTGAAGGTGGACCAGTCCAATATTATTATAAGTCTCACTTAAACTTTGTATTTTAAATGAGCTAAACATTAAATTGCTAATACCAACATGTGCAACATGTAAGCATTTAATAATGCCACCATCAGGACCAAAAGTGTCTGTTGAGAAGGTTAGCGAGGGCTCATTAGTGTATGGAAAACATGCACAGCTCATGAGTATGCTTACATAAAGTATTTTATGGTGCTTTTACAAGCCAAAATCATGCATGATTTAAAATCCCCTTCCTGTGTCCCTCAGAACGTCTCCCAGCTCTGCAGCTATTTTTAGATCACTCCCTCTAAGTCCTGTTCTGACCACAAAAAATGATATACCAAAAAACCAAAAAAGCAGCACTAATGGTAGAAGTCCAGAAATGCACAAAAAACAATCTTTAAAGGGTGGAGTCATGAAACATGTTGTCCACAGTTGACCCTTTGTTGCTACACTCCATGAGAAGAGCCTTGATTATATGGCACAGGGGTCCATGTAATTGCCTGAACAGACAAAAGGGCCTCTATCAAACATACGTATAGCTGAGCGCTCATTGGATATGTCTAAATTTCTATCTAAATGTCTGACTTTAATCTCTGAATTGTGATTTTTCTCAGAAGAGGATTAAGGCCAGAATTCTGATAAGAATAATTCACAAGTTGAAAAAGTGTTGTGTTCAATCAATCAGTTGTGAATAAAAAAGAAAAAGATTTGGGGCTCACGGAAGAAAAAAACACACTCATGTATTAGCCATCATCATCATCATCATCATCATCATCATCATACATATCCTAGCCGTACTTGAAATTATGCTGCTGTATTTCTGTCATAGCATTCCACGGGAAAGATGTCTCGCTATTGTTTTAGCGTTTCCTGTTGGTTATAGAGTCGGATGTAAGAGTTGAGGGCAGAGGTCATCTCTGAGGGTAAAGTGACAATTGACGCTTAATGGAGCTTGACGAAAAGGTAATGGGGCGGGGCCTGGGGCCTGTTTGACTGTGGTTTGGTTTGAATTTCATGGAGCAGAGAAACAATGCGAAGCATAGTGTTAAAGGCGATGTTACAGCCGTAGATATTAGGTCACAGAAAGGTTTGGTGTTTGTTGTCATGCATGGCTATTTCTGTCTGTCTGGGGCAGTAATAGATGGGAGGAGGGGAGGAGGACACAAACAGGAGGAGGAGAGGATGAGTCTGAGTGGAGGCTTTGGTGCTGGCAGGTCATTTATAACCCTCTGTCTCCCCTTAGTTTGCCCATGAGATTGCATATCGATCTGGGACTGGAGACCAATTTGCTTAAAGAGGAGACAGAGAGAGAGAGTCAGAAAGCAGAAACATTCATCGCTTTCTGGTTCACACAAGCTGAGTTTATGTCTGTATGAGATATAAACTCAGCCTACACAATGACTGTGCTTCAGGGCAGATGCAACAGCACCAGTATTTGAAGTTTAAGTCACCTCAAAGGCCAATTTATTAGCTAAAACATGTAGTGGAGTACCAGTGAACTGTGAGTAGGTCATCAGGTCATAATAATGTCTCAGTGCGGTGGAATCTGACAGGAAAAAAGACAGTTGATAAAGAGGAGCAACGAGGCAGCTATATATAGAGAGAGTTGCTGTGCAAAGAACAGTGAAGGAAACCTTTTTGCAGACTAGTGCAGAAGATGAACTATAGATGGGTTTATGTTTTGCAAAAGCCAACAGTCTTAAAGTCTGTTTTCAGATGGATTCAGACATTTTATCCCCTAAGCCTCACCTTAAGCAACCCATTTGTGTGCATAAGTAACACACTGTATTGGTGTGTGACTGGTTTCTGCCTGGTTAGCTCCATAGCCCGAGGCATGACTGGGTTTCTGTTATTATCCGTGTGCATATGTGTGGCACTGAGGGATTGAAAGAACCCAAAAGGAGAGAGTGGGAGTGAGGGAAGAGGAAACAGAAAGTGATAAAGGTTGTCAGGGGATGCTTGGGGCTGTGGGACCATCTGTTGCTAAAACAATTCTTTTCCATTTGTCTTCTGCTGCTCACGTCATTCATATGCACACATCTGCTGGTCCACTGAGCCTTTTAGGACTCACGCCTCTGCTTAGGATTTAGACTGGAGCGCTTATGCCACGAAACTTTGCTCTAACTACAAGAAAATTCATACATTATGGATAACACCGCCACTTAAAAGGTGGACTTTTTAAGTCTTTAACATCAACAAGAATGCAGTGTATGTGATTCAAACACCCACAAACATCACCATCATTATGACTAATTTGTCAGAAATAGTGAAAAAAGTCACACATTCCACATGTGAGAGCACAATGTAGACAGTAAATAGTTTAAATTAATTTCAGTGCACAAAATTCAGCTCTCTAGTGAGATTTTCTCCTTAACAAACTACAGTACTGTGTGTTTTCTCTGTTGACAGAGTAACCTTTTATTTTAACCTCCTCTGTTTTGAATTCAAACAGTTAACAGAGTAGAGAGAATAGTAGTCGTATTCAGCTGTAAGCACATTTTAAGTATTTATTGATGTAAAGTGTTTTTCATTAATAGCTTCTTGTCTGAGGATATATTTTATACTGTAGTAACACAACACCAGCCTCCAGCAGGCTCCCCGTGGTTGGAGTTATAGTCGTTAATAAAATAAGCAACGTTTTTTATTCAAGTATTGTTTTGATTACATTTGACACCACTTCTTGGACCTGTTTTAGAGGCAGTGCTTGGGTAAACTCTCAAGAGATTCAGTTTTGTTGCAACACTTTAAGCTAAACTGTACAAGTGAACGTATGGGGCAGCTTCTCTTTTTCCAGCACTTCAGTCGCTCCATTGACTCATCTGTCCTCTGTTACACTGTCCTTCTGTTTATGGGTTTCAGGTCAGAGGTCAGTGACTCTGTGAAGGAGGGCTTTGTCTGTTTAGAAAGGTTTTAGGAAGAGCACACTTCCTCTGAACACAAATGAACTCCTTGCACAAAAAGATAAAGACACCAACTGCAAGCGCTCCTGCTTCACCATGTTAGAAAGTAGGTGTGGATACTAATTGGATGCAATTCTAGCTTGAAAAACTAGGTTTAAAACAAAATGTACATATTGTACATCTGAGCAAAGCCAAACTATGCTTTGAAGTCACTCAAAGCATAAATAATTATCCACTTACATCAATACAGTTTATCCAGGTGAATTTTAGCCTGGCAACAAGATTTAGTGGTTACACATTTCCCTAACAAGTGAAAGATTTCCAGTTTGATTCCAAGATGCATGAGGAGATATAAATCCCTTTGGGGTTGCATCAAGAAGAGCATCTGCTGGAAAAATATGCCAAATCAATCATGCAGCTGTGGTGACCCCTTGTGAATAAGGGAGCTGACCAAAGTAGCTAAAAAGATGAATTATTTAAAATCTCACCTGTTTAGGGTTGCAGTTATTGGCTGCTTAACATCTGTGATTTGTGTGCTTGTTACAGGGTGCCCGCGTTTGGGTCAGGGAGAAGGAGCAGCTGCTTCCAGCCACCGTCAACTCCTGTGGAGATGGAACCCTTGTGGTCACAACAGATTATGGGGAGGTATGAAACGCACACTTTGCACGACTGTCTTTCTGATCTCTTTTGCCTTCAACACTGTGATGAGTGAGCAAAAGTCCCATTAGGACCCTCCATATACAACCATGCATTACACCGCTCATCATCGACGTGAAGGTGAAGCAGCCGTGTAGGTACATCCTCTCCTGTGCTGATCAATACAAACTGCTGGTCGTGATGTTCCACTTTCCCTGCCCCAGTTTCTTCCTCCTCTTCCTCTTCCTCCGCCTTCTCCTCCTCATACATATTCAAAATTCATCTCTGGATCGCTGACACACATTCTGCTATCAGAGGAGAGCCAGAATAGATAGAAGGCATTATGGGAGTGTAGATGAAAACGGTCAGATGTAAGGATGGGGTAGCCTGCAGCTGTTCTAAAAAACAAAACAAAAAAAACAACCTCAACCTTTTAATGCCACGGACACTGCCAAAATAATGGAATTGAATGTTTAAATCTCATTATAAATGTGTGTGTGTGTGTGTGTCTGTGCTCATCTAATCTGTATTAGATCAAGGACAAGCACACATTGCTGTTTGGATTTAATATGTTTTCACACACACACACAGACACACACTCTCCCATTGCTCTCCATTTAAAGATGGAGGTAATAATAGAATTGTTTATTCCTTCCAAAATCAAGAGTCTTAATCCTTTTCCAGCACAGTAGATGTACAGTAAAGATGTACAATGAATTCATGCTTTTGAAGTTGTTCCACTTCTGATCTAACTACTTCAGTGTTCCTGTTCAGTGGCCCAGGAGAGACAGACAGGGATTTCCCAAAATAGAGGACCAGTTATAGGAGCAGGCATTCTCTTTGCTCTGGATTATGAATGTCCTTAACCTCTCCAAAGCCCCATCCATCTCTCTGCCCTCCCTCTCTGCTAGATGATGGTGTTTAAATGTTGGCTCTGCAGGAGGTGGTGAATATTTGATGGAGAATCAGCAGGATGGTGGGGTTATACCCCACAACAACAGGATCTGACCCATGAAAACAGTCCCACGGTCCCCATTCATTCAGTCCCACTGCTCTGCACCGTGTTCCCCTGCTCAGAAATAAATGTTTGCAGAGCACAGTGAATCCTAACTTTGTTTGTTTTGAAGGTAAAGAAAATTACACCATTTGGCAGGTTTATAATTTTTATTTTGCTATTTTATACTTGCCATCAAGTTACCCTTTAACAGTGAAACACTTGTTAGTTTAGTTAGTGGCATGGAACACAACCCCCCCTCCAAATGTGAGCCTACAGTATAAAGAAGCCTACAGGTGAGTTAGGGTTTATCTCTACACTGTATGCATACCGCACACTGAGGGCAGTGAACCCCAGGAAGGCCGCCGGACCAGATGGGGTAACCGCAAAGGTCCTAAAAGAGTGTGCAGACCAGCTGGCTGGGGTCTTCACTAAGATCTTCAACACTTCACTGTCCCAGTCCTGCATCCCACCGTGCCTAAAGTCAGCCACAATTGTCCCACTGCCAAAGCGTACTAACATTAGCAGCCTCAACGACTACCGACCAGTTGCTCTAACACCTGTTATAATGAAGTGCTTTGAGAAACTGGTCCGACGTCACATCATGTCCTGCCTGCCACCCAACCTCGACCCACTCCAGTTCGCATACAGAGCTAACAGATCAACTGAAGATGCCATTGCTACAACGCTCCACACCACCATCTCTCACCTGGAAGTGCAGGGCCGTTACGCCAGGCTGCTCTTTGTTGACTTTAGCTCTGCTTTCAATATGATACTCCCGGACAGACTAATAGTTAAACTGCTGGAAATCGGACTTCCTTCTACCACCTGCCGCTGGATCAGAGACTTCCTGTCAGACCGTGTACAGAGAGTTAGAGTGGGGCCTCATCTTTCCTCAGCCCTCAGCCTCAACACCGGCTCTCCACAAGGCTGTGTACTGAGTCCCCTACTGTACACTCTGTACACACATGACTGTGTTAGTACCCACCCAGACAACGCAGTCATCAAGTTTGCAGATGATACCACCGTGGTGGGGCTCATCTCTGGGGAGATGAGACGGCGTACAGAGCTGAAGTTCAGAGGCTGTCAGATTGGTGTGTAGATAACAACCTGGACCTCAATACCACCAAGACAAAAGAACTGGTAGTTGACTTCAGAAGGAGGAAGTCCGAGCTGCAGCCTGTCAGCATCAACGGGAGTGCGTGGAAAGGGTCTCCAGTTTCAAGTTTCTGGGTGTGCACATAGACACAGACCTCCAATGGAGCTCTAACACCTCTGCGGTCTTAAAGAAGGCCCAACAGCGTCTCCACTTTCTGAGAATCCTCAGAAAATGGACCTGAAGAAGGAGCTGCTGACCGTCTTCTACCGCTGCTCCATTGAAAGTGTGCTGACATATTGCATCGGTGTATGGTTCTCCAGCTGCACCACAGCACACAGAAAGGCACTCCAGAGGGTCATCAATATGGCCCAAAATATCATTGGACATCCTCTTCCCTCCCTGAAGGACCTGTACAGCACTCGCTGTCTCAAGAGGGCACGCAGCATCCTACGAGACTGTACACACCCAGGACATCGGGTGTTTAAGCTGCTGCCGTCTGGCAGGAGGTTCAGGCTGCTGAGGTCCCGAACAAACAGACTCAAGGACAGCTTTTACAACAGGGCAATAGCCCTAATCAATGCAAATAGCTGACCTGATTGGCTACCTGCCTGGACTTTTTTTTAGGGGGAGGTAACAATGTTTAAAACAATAACAATAATAATATTTATATTTATAACAAGGTGCAATAATAATTAATGTGCAATAATAACAGTGTGCAATACACATAACACTTATTCTTCTTTTTTATTTCTAAGTTAATATACTGTGTTGTGTTGTTTGTGTTGCGTTGTGATGTGTCATATCGTGTCGTGTTGTGTTATATGTAGTGCCGACGTAGGACAGTTTTTCCAATTTCATTGTACTACTGTACTATGTATGACTGTGCAATGACAATAAAGAATTATCTTATCTTATCTTATCTTATAAAAATATTGGACCACCTACACATTACACCTACAGGAGCAGCTAAGCCATGGAAACTGATGACATGAAGCTCGTGGAGCACAGTTTTTGTGCTGATATTAATGCCAGAGGATGTTTGGAAGTCAACAGACAGTTGATGGACTTTATGCACTGCGCACCTCAGTGACCTGTAAACTTTATGTGGTCTGCCTGTGGTTCCTTAATGCTTCCATTTTTCAATAACACAGCTTAGAGTTGATCATGGAGGATCTCTGAATATAAAGATTAAAGCATGTGGCCCACTACTTATGTTCCTGTATATGGTCAGTGATACTTCTCAATGGTCTTTGGTGTAAAAACCATAGCAACAATAGGTCTTTTCAACTGTTATGAAAGCTAGAAACCCCATGAAAACAAACTACAGCCGTACACTAAGCTGAAGACATAATAGAGTTATAAAAATCTCATAATGCAATAAACTCAAAGGGCTCAAATAACTCTGATGTAAGTCGACATGAAGTGTTTAATGCGAGCATTCACTGAAGCCTTCTCTCCACGTATTGGTATTATATTGATTTGAGAAAACCACAACCTTTCTCACTTTTGCAGAGGAATACATGAAACAACCTAGAGGGTTATTATTATTTGTTCACACTTTTGCAGTCTTTAATTACATCATCTTGTTGTGTGTTATTTTTCTGCAGTGATTTAATGGAACAGCGCCTTTAGCTGTTCATCTCAATAAACCGACTCCTCATGTAACTGTGGTGATTAGAAACACCGGCAGCAGGGGATAGCACTTTCATCACAGCTCGAAGAGTTTACACATTCTTCCTGTGGCTGTGTGAGCTTCCTCCCGCAGTCTAAAGACATGCAGGTCAGGTTAACTGGTGATTCTAAATTGGCGACAGCTTTAATGTGAAACATTTAAGGTGCTGTATCAATGTTTATGTGAGTGAATGTGGATTGGTAAAGCACTATTATTGGTCCAAATAACTGTTTATTCCAGTTTCAAATTTTGATGATTCTCTAGTTAATGCTTCCAAAGAGCCAGACTGTTGTAAATTTGTAAAGCGGTCTCGAGCAATAGTTCTCCAGTTTTAAACAGTAACTTTGAGCACTTTGTTATTAGCAGCCTGTCACAAAACAAATCTGTTCTCATTTCTTTAGTTGAATCTATGTAGACCAAAGACAACACAGTTTAAAACACATAAAATAGTGTTTTAACTCCAACAATGTGGTTCCAAAAGGGCCAAAAAAACTTTGCATAGCTCATATCTTGAAGCAATATTAGTCATGGTTTGGCCTCCCCTGAACCTTCGCCTCAAAATTATTGAAGGAGTCTAGGATCATATTGAAAGAGAACAGAATAAAAGCCGGGATGGCTGTAGCTCAGTAGAGCAGGTCATCTACTGATCAGAAGGTTGGTGGTTCGATCCCTGGCTTCTCCAGTCTGCATGCCAAGTATCCTTGGGTAAGATACTAACCCCAAATTACTCTCCGATGCGTTCATTGGAGTATGAATGTGTATGAATTAGGAATTGTTAGGAAGCACTAAGAAACTTAGAAGACAGTGCTGGTGTGAACAGGTGTGATTGGGTGAATGTGTTGAGTACACCGGGAGTATAAGAATCAGTCCATTTAACATTTAGCCAACATCAAAAGAGCTTTGAATAGTCCTTCAAGAAGACTGGAGAACTATTCCTGAAAACTCATTTGACTTTCTTGAATTTGCAGTATCATCCCATCTCTCACCTCATGACAAACTCATGACCATAACTGAGGGTTAGAGCTAAGCCAATCCAAATGGACTGATAAAAAACATCCACCTTTTCCTTTAAGTCTGAATAGCTTTCTTGGTAGAGAACATGATAACGTTAGGCCACATAAGACAAAAAATTAATGAACCTTTGGGGAAACTGGGTAATTAAAAAAATGGGTAGATAAAACATACAGCAAATAGATAGTATTATCAGTATTAGAGTGTTTTAACTAGTTGCAATTGATTTCAAAGAGCTCCCATTGGCATTCCGAATATCCCGTTAGTTTGTGTTTGATATGATTAAAGGGCTCCTACCTACATATTCTTTAGTGGGGATGTTACATTTTCTGCCTCCACTGGGCACCTTTACCATACACTTATATAGCACACACACACGCACGCACACTCAGGTTACGTTTGCGATGATTTATGGACTGTGTGTGCTGTGTGACCTGGATTTCAGTAGCTAGCGTGAAAGCTGCAGCGAGAGCTCACGCGAGCACAGAACATGCTGCAGGGATGCAGCACTCCTTGTCCACACACACAACAATTGTATACTTAGAAACACACACATGCACTACTACGCACTACAACTCCTCACTCATACTCGGTCAAATGTGCCTAATTAAAAGTTCAGAAATGTTTGGGCCGATTCGCCACGGAAGAAAGCCAGTGTTGTTGTGTGATCTCCTGACCCACTTCCTCTACTCAGTTTCACATTTCTAACCCTCTGAGGATCCCCATAGTTACACACTTGCTCTGTATAACATAATGAGATTAACATAATTTCACACAAAAATACGGATGAACGCACACACATTGTGCTAAAGTATCTGTCTTACTCACTTGCATTTCGTCTATTCACACCTTTCCAGGCACTGCAGTCTTCTTTATTAGTGCAGGGCAGAGACCCCCTATAGGGTAGTGTGAGTGCCAAACTTTAAAGGAGGATTTTTACTCAGTCCAGTTGATTGGAACATGTTCAGTGCTAATTCTGGCTCTGTGGAATAAAGTGTTGTTTTAAGACAGGGCAAATTTATTCATCAGTGACTCAAGTTTACTTGGATTTTATAATAGTCACCTAGTACAATAATCGTCTCCATGGGTGTTGGCTCTGTCTTATGTTTGATGCCAGTTGCAAAACTGTTCAGCTGGCGATCATGGCAAATTATTATTGAAGGCATGTTAGCATAGTGATGCTAATGTTAGCGTCACTGCTCAGAATCCCTAGTTTCTAAATGTGGTTCACAAATTACAATCACATGCTTCACACATTTTTAGTGTTTCCTCTTCAAACTCAAATCCTATTTTTCCTTAAAAAGTAATGCAGTACATTATTTAATTACTTGCAGGAGAAAGTTTGTTACATTACCCCTTACCTTATTTTCTCGTTGCTCCATAAAATGACCTGAAAAATATTTAACGTTAAACCTTAACCTACAGTCCTATACACCAACACATTGTTACAAATCCCACTTATGTGATCTTTCTTGTAGTTTGTTACGTATGAACACAAAGCTGACATCACAAAACAACGATGAAAACCAGCACACTGAGACTTCCACTGCGATTCTACTTTAGCAGAACGAACAAGAAGAAACGAAGGCTCCAAGCCTGACTGATCATCTCTGCTTTTGTTACCTGTTGAACTTCTGGCTGTTGGGCCGTGGTCGGCATTCACTCAGCTTCATCATCACTCTGTGTTCTTGGTTAGTTTTGTGTTAGCATGCTGTCTTTGCAGGGGCTTGCAAAGAACTGAAGTTCTGCTAGCAGCATAATGTTTCTGCTTCTGATATAGTTTGCTAAAAGTAATGTCAAATATGTCCACTCCTGAAAAGTTGTAGTCTGCTACACCATTTTCCTTTTCCCCCACATGAACTGAAATCAGCTAACTGTAGCACAGAAAGAAAAAAGCTTGTTATCCACCTGCTGTACAGATAACTGAAGAACCTTTGTAAAGCAAGTAACAACGTAATGCAGTTACTGAATTAAGTCCATTAACATGTTCCTTAAAAATGTAACATGTTTACAGTAATGTGAAAGCAAAACCAGTCATTATAAAGTAATGCATTACACCCAATACTGTCTTGACTCATACCCGAGCAAATCAATGTTGTCTGTAGTCAGGAATGCTGATAAATGTTTTAAAAATCCTTCTTCATTTTCTGTAGGCTTGATAGTTTTTAGCAAACGAGACCTGCTAAGCACTGCTGGCTGCCGTTGCCCACAGTGTACTTTGATTTCAGTGATCAGATCACACTAAAGACCTCCTCATCGCAACTGCACTCATTTAGATCTGACAGTTCAGATCCAAGGTCAGTGAGGAGACCTGCAGGTGCTGTATGTGATACTAAATCTGCACTGGTGAATAGAGGTCTACAGAATATGTAGGTCACTGTGCTCACAGCTCTCTTCCTCTCTGTCTCTCCATCTTTATCTCCTCGCTGTGGTTGCAGCTAATATGTGAAGTCAGATGAAGAGGCTCGTCTCCTCCGGCTCTCCTCCTCAATCATGCAAAGCAGCTTCAGACATCAGAGAGCTTTACAGAAAGACTCTAAGCACTGCATGTATATGTGTGTGAGCTTAAGAATGTCTTTACATGGCAAAGAAAATGATAAAAGGGAAGAAGTGGTCTGAAAAAGTGAATACTAACCTGTTTTGTCATTTAACTTTCCATTAACATAAAATAAATATATTTTCAGTCTGAGACAGGCTTTCTTTGCAATGAATTTGGTGCAAGTTTTCTTAAAACAATACTACTCAGCCACTTTAGGAAAGTAGTCTTATCAGATAACCATCTTTGTGAATCACAATTTTAAGTCTGGCATCTTCAGCAGAGTGTAGGCTTGAATGTTAGGTGTTGTGAAGTCAGAGAGTACTCAGAGATGGACTAAAACAATTTTTTTCAAATTTTGTGGTGGGATTTTTTGACCACCTCCTCACCAAGTATCATCTCCCATTCTTCCTGTTTTAGTGAAGACAGATAAGAGTTACTTAACCATCCTCTACTTCAGCCTATCTCTGTGTTTTCCTCTCGCTCTTCTTCTGCTCCTGTTCTGGATGATGAATTATTGAATATGAACTATCCCATTTTAGATTCTCTGGGTAGTCAAATTTATCGTGCGTACATCTGCATCACAGCACAGTTTGAGTGTGTTCGTGCCTTTTTTCTTTGTGAGTTAATGTGCAGATAGGCTCCATGCAGAGAATGTCTGTTAAAACCTACCAGAGGGCAATGAAAGAAAACAGACATCTGCAAAATACTTTTCCCCCTCTCTCACATCAGCTGCAGGTTACTTCAGTTACTGACATACTTTCCAAATTTGAAGCATCTCATCTCCCTGAATTACTTGTGAATATCTGCTTTATCTGCCGTTTTTTGGCTTCATAACCAGTTATATGTTGCAGAAAAGTATCCCAGGAGTTTATTTGTTTGGTTATTATTATTTGAAAACTGGAATGCATTACTCTAATTATTAATGTACAGGGTTAATGAGGATATAGTTATGCTTTACCATCACAATCTTTATGTCTTCTGTTAGCTTGTTGTAACAAACCACAGCACAGTGATTGTGGCTTATGTTTGAATATTCTTTCAACCCTGTAGACAGTTTAGTCTTTCAGCTCCATACAAATTAAATAGATATAAAACAACCAGTCTGAACAAATATTAAAAAAAATAGGCTACCGTTTATATACAAGTTGCAGTTTGCTGAAGGGAGTATACTCAAATTTTTACAAAATCCTTGTTAGGTTAAGGCTGTGTGCAGGCAGGAGTGGTGGTAAGGAGGACCCAAAGTGCAGACTCTCGGAGGCAAAAAGGTGAACTCAAAAACAGCTTTAATGCTGAACTCAAAGTAACAAACTTCCAAAGTGCAAAATAAACTCAGGCAAGCAGACAGAAACACACAGCATAGTAAACGGTAGAACGCGACAGAGAGCACAGGAAAACACAGGGCTTAAATACGCAGAGGGAGTAATCAGGGAATGGGCAACAGGAGGGAAACACAGCTGGGGCAAATCAGGACTAACGAGACAAAGAAGCGTAAACTGAACACACTGAGGAAAGACAGAGACCTTCAAAGTAAAACAGGAAACACAACACAGACTGAACTTACAGACAGACTGACTGGACACGGGGATATAGCAACTAAGGATACACAGAGACGCGAACTAGACAAGGGGATACAGCTGACAGGGGAGACAGAGCAACTAGAGACGACAGAGACAAACCATAAGACAGAACTCAAAGAAACCAAAGACTAGAAATTATAAATAATATAACAAACTCAAAAACCCTGGGTCAACGACCCAGGCCTCCTAACAGTACCCCCCATTAAGGGCTGGCTTCCAGACAGCCCAAACCAGAATCACCAAAAACGAAAAACCACCCAACCAGGGTGGGCGGTGGGGGAAACAGGACGGAGGGCTCGAAACAAACCAAACAAGGAGCCAGAAACAAAAAAAAAAAAAAAAAAAAAAAAAAAAAAAAAAAAAAAAAGCGCAAACAACGGAGCCCAGAAAGCAACATAACAAAACACACAGGCGGCCAGGAAAAACAAGTCACACAAAGTTCAGGGGGCCGGCCCGGAGGACGACAGCCCAAGAGTCCAGAAAAAAAGTACAGGAGGCCGGCCGGGCGGGAGGCACCGGCGGCGACGGAGCAGGTCAGGAGGCCGTCCACGACGGCGAGGACGTCTAGTCATTGGCCTGGAAAGCGGCCGGACAGGGCGTGCAGGGCGGGCAGGGCGGGGACGTGCAATCAGAGGCCTGGAAGGAGGCCGGCACTGTCGAGGCGCAGGCGCGGGAGCCGGAGATGTTGGCGCTGCAGGCGACGCTGATGAAGCTGGAGCTGGACCAGGCGACGCTGAAGCCTCGGAGGCCGGACGGGGCGAAGGCAAAGCCGGCGAAGGCGAAGACTCGGAGGCCGGACGGGGCGAAGGTGGCGCTGCAGGCAACGGTGTGGGAGCCGGAGATGGTGGCGCTGCAGGCGACACTGAAGCTGGACCCGGCGACGGCGGAGCTAAAGCTGCTGCTGCTGCTGCTGGCGGCGTGGATGAAGCTGCCGCAGGCGGGGATGCTGCAAGCGACGATGTGGGCGCTGCAGGCGGCGATGTAGGTGGTGGAGATGAAGGCTGGACGGGCCGCTCGGACCCTCCAGCGGAGGCAGAAGGCTGGACGGGCCGCTCGGACCCTCCAGCGGGAACAGAAGGCTGGACGGGCCCCTCGGACCCTCCAGCGGAGGCAGAAGACTGGACGGGCCCCTCGGACCCTCCAGCGGAGGCAGGTTGCTGTGGCTGGACGGGCCCCTCGGACCCTCCAGCAGAGGCAGGTTGCTGTGGCTGGACGGGCCCCTCGGACCCTCCAGCGGGAACAGAAGGCTGGACGGGCCCCTCGGACCCTCCAGCGGGAACAGAAGGCTGGACGGGCCCCTCGGACCCTCCAGCGGGAACAGAAGGCTGGCCTCGGACCCTCCAGCGGGAACAGAAGGCTGGGCCCCTCTCGGACCCTCCAGCGGGAACAGAAGGCTGGGCGGGCCCCTCGGACCCTCCAGCGGGAACAGAAGGCTGGACGGGCCCCTCGGACCCTCCAGCGGAGGCAAACAAAGGCTGGCGCGGCTCTCCAGAACCCCCAGCGGGAACAGAAGGCTGGACGGGCCCCTCGGACCCTCCAGCGGAGATGATCAAAGGCTGGGCAGCTGATGCAAAAAATATACCCCCAGAATAAATAGTCCCATGGCCTGAAGAAACAGAAAAAGTGTCCTTTTCACTCACCACAGCCAGCTGTTTTGACATCCCGAAGTCCGGATGTGGGGTGACACGCCGGTGGCGCGGCCGCCGCTTCCTCCTCGGTGATGGCTCCAATGGGCCGGGCAACTCCAAGTCCGGCAGGCTGGGCAGCACATCTTTCTCCGAGTTGGGTAGGTGAGCAGTAGCAACAGGGGCATGCAGATGAAGCTCATTAAGGAAAAACTCCTGTATGAGTGGGTGAAGTGAGTCCAAAAGCCAGGGGAGACCAGAAACCAGTCGCTGTAGCCGGTTCGCTACAGCACGCTGAAATTCCTCCCCTGGATGATTCAGCCACAGGTCACATAAATTTTCCACTGAATAAATTATATCCTCCCTGAGCTCATCAGACGGGGCGAGTGCTGCTGGGTCCATGTTCTGGTCGCGATCTTCTGTTAGGTTAAGGCTGTGTGCAGGCAGGAGTGGTGGTAAGGAGGACCCAAAGTGCAGACTCTCAGAGGCAAAAAGGTGAACTCAAAAACAGCTTTAATGCTGAACTCAAAGTAACAAACTTCCAAAGTGCAAAATAAACTCAGGCAAGCAGACAGAAACACACAGCATAGTAAACGGTAGAATGCGACAGAGAGCACAGGAAAACACAGGGCTTAAATACGCAGAGGGAGTAATCAGGGAATGGGCAACAGGAGGGAAACACAGCTGGGGCAAATCAGGACTAACGAGACAAAGAAGCGTAAACTGAACACACTGAGAAAAGACAGAGACCTTCAAAGTAAAACAGGAAACACAACACAGACTGAACTTACAGACACAGACTGACTGGACACGGGATATAGCAACTAAGGATACACAGAGACGCTTGAACTAGACAAGGGGATACAGCTGACAGGAGACAGAGCAACTAGAGACGACAGAGACAAACCATAAGACAGAACTCAAAGAAACCAAAGACTAGAAATTATAAATAATATAACAAACTCAAAAACCCTGGGTCAACGACCCAGGCCTCCTAACAATCCTAAAAGGAGATTAGGTGCACGAGTTTAACTCACTGATTTTCCTATTGTAGAGCTTCTTTTTCCAATATTATATGGATGTAAGTGTCCTTAGGGTAAACAGTGCAATCAGTAAACTCCTTCACTTCAGTTTGATGTTTATACTACAGTAAAATTCTGCACATTTACAGATAGAACTCAGCCAGTGTAGAGAATAGGTCAGCTATCTTAATGACACACCGTGAAATGTTAAAATAATGTCACAGCAGCTGCTGAAAAATAAATAAAAGTGCAGCAGTGATGTCAAAGGTTTTAATGCATGTCTATATTTTTTAGTGCTATCCCGCTAACCTGTTATACAGGAAGGTTAGACGTGTATGAGGAAATTGTTAGAATTTATAGAAATATTACAAATCCAGAAGAGCAAAATCAAAGATTATTTTAATACATTTCAAGACTACTGCTGGATATTCCTGTTGGTCAGAGTTATGAAGATAAATGTAAATGTAGCTATGTAAATACAACATGCAGGCATTCATTTGTGTTTCTTCTCTGTTGACTTGGTGTGTTTTTTTTCTTAGTGGTGTGTGTGTGTGTGAAGTCTTATCTTCCCTTCCACTATAATTTACTCTGGATTGCACAGGCGTGCTTGACTTTCTGATTGAAAAGGCTCTCGGTGTGCCTTCA
Source organism: Oreochromis aureus (assembly GCF_013358895.1). Lineage (NCBI taxonomy): Eukaryota > Metazoa > Chordata > Actinopteri > Cichliformes > Cichlidae > Oreochromis > Oreochromis aureus. Next base: position 13,989,254 of record NC_052960.1, read on the forward strand.
TTTACAGACAGGGGTCTCAGATTGAGCCATTTAGGCTTTAAGTGATTATCTGTGAGGGATACACAAACACAGATATACTGGAAAGACTTGCAGTACAAAAAACAAGCTGAAGGAAAACAGTATTGAGCAGAGGAAAAAGGAAAGGAAAACTGCAGTGTGGGGCAGATAGAAGAGAAGGAGGTAAATTAATGAAGAGTGGAACGATAAGAGAGGCGAGATCGGAGGAACAGAGACATGAGAAATGATGGGGGAGGGATAAAAGACGGGTGACTTACAAAGAGAAAGAGAGATGAGAGAGACAGAAGTGATGTTTAAGACATGAAGACATGGAGAACTCCAGAAAAAACAACAACAGTGGGAGATCATGATTTAATAGGATGAGAAAGTAAAGGAAAAAGGTGGGAAGAAAAAGCTTTATGCACTCATGGATCTGGAAATCTTTCAAGAGTATTTTCATCTTTCTATTTTTTTTAAAAAAGGTCCGCCTGTTATATCTGGAATATGGAAAGACTTGTAAATGTGCACAGCTGTCCACATCATGACAAACAAGCACGATGGTCCATCTCATTTCGTAGACAAGCGTGTGTCTAACTCACACATCAGGCAGTGATAACAGCATAACCACACACACTAATACACACACACACACATAGATCAGCTTCAAAGGTTGAAAATAGCAGGAAGTAGCATTAATTAAACCAAGAGAAAACAGATACGGATCAGATATGGATCAACATCATCATTCATTCACAGGGTGGATTTAAGTTCAGTATTCATCCCTGGTCTCCGATGAGCTTTTAAATGTCTGGCTTTTTAGCTCCTAAATGCTCCACTATGATTAGCAGCTGGTTGCTACCTGTGTTGGTCTGTTTGTTCGTGAGCAGGTAGCATAAAGTGAGGCTTTAGAGATTTTTCAGCAGTGCAAAGCGTGAATAGGGAAGAAGTTAGAGCAGTGGGTCCCAAAATCAAAGCAGTGAACTGAAGACTAAAAGGGAAACTGCAGAGATGGTCTTTAGTATCTGCTTAATAACTCAGACATTCAGATAAATATATCATAGATGTTTTCCATCTTCTCGTGTAACTCTCAGCAAGAAAGTAAATTACTTTGAGTTCTTAAATTATAAAATATTAGTAAGTTACACTACGTTATCTGGCCACAATCCTCTTTATCAGCTTCATGCAGCAAGAGGGTCAACACTCAGGCAGTCTTTTCCATGCATACAGCATGCTACAGCACATAACATAAAATAGATCCAATTTAGAACACAGGGCCTTTTAAATGGATGGGGTCACAGTAAAGATGCAGAGCTGTTAGCTGCTCGTGTCATCATACATGAGTCATGCCTTCTATAATGGAGGGTGAGGTATAATTGGGTCATTTCATTTACAGCTCAGTGAGTGCAGAAATGTTACCGACTTCATTAGCATTGCTATACTTTAACTGATGTTTTGGCATTTCAGAGAGAGAAAAGTGGAAACACTGCAGCATATTGCACACAGGTTTCTTTTGTCAGCCACATGCAACAAACAGTTGGCATGGGATGATTTCTTTTGCCCCGAGAGAGTCGTCGGCACGCAACAGCTCTGTGCAGTGCAAGGCAGCGTCACTGGAGTGAAATAGATTTATTTAAGAACAGGATGTCGGAACGCCTACAGCTCACCCTTCTGCCGCTTTCAGCAGACTTCCACCACATCTGTTACAGCAGCAAGCTCACTCAGGGTGGAGGCTGGCTGTGAGACTGAGATGACATATTAACGACCCAATATCGTAAAGGCCGTGGTTTCTATTCTTGGCCGGGCTGATTTCGCTGGAGTGAATGAGCGACCTTTACGCTGAAGTAGAATGACAGCCTGTGTGCGTCTGTGCACCGTGTGCGAGGAAGACGGACGGGGATTGTGGCAGCAGCATCCATGTGCCTGACCTGAATACACACTGAGCTGCATTCACTTGTCATGTCCTTCCAGATCAGATCCATTGCCCTCTCTCATCTTCTCTGCTTCTGTCCTCACGGTGTTCCTCTCTCGGTTCTTTCTCCTCCCCTCCCACAGCCGGCTTCTCCACCCGTTTTGTCCCTTAATTCTCTAGTTGCCATGGCGATGGATGACATAGATGAGATGGGGGGTCTGAGGGGAGCCATGAGGCTCTGTATTCTCACCATGTGGATTTTCATCATGTTGCATCACAATTAGCCTGTTAATGCTAAAAATGGAAAGACATTGGAATGCTGGAGTCTTTTTTTTTTTTTTAGCACATTTGGTTTCTCTATACCTCTATATGTCTTTATTATCCTGTAAAGGCATCACTTCCAGCTTATAAATGTAATACATCTCTGTAACAATCTGTATTCATGTATTTGTTTGTGTCAGAAACATTGATTAGCCAGTTAGTCAGTTTTGGTCTGTGTTATTTATTAGAATATTTCCTTTTAAATTACAAACAAGAGCCTCTAAAGGAATATTTCTAGTTTTGGGGACTCGATTTACTCTAATTTCATTACAGTGAATATGAACCTATTTTACACCAGTGACAGGTTATCTTAGCTCAAAAACAACAATAACAAAAAAAGGTAAAATATAATTAAGCTGGCCTAGAAACCTTTAGACTTAAGAAACTTACAAAAACAGCAATAGCAACAAAAAATATACTAAAAGGAATTCCCTTAATAACAGCTGAATAGCACAATAACCTAAGCAGAAAAGCAGCTCTGGACTCATAACATGTCAAACCGTGAAACATAGAGGCTTCAGCAGCAGAAGACCACACTGGTTGCCACTCCTGTCAACTAAGAATGGGAAACTGAGGCTGAAATTCACACAGGTTCACCACAACTGGACAACAGAAGATTGGAAAAACGTTACCTGGTCTCACGAGTCTCGATTTATCCATATTTGTTGTCTCCCATTGACTGTCAGTGTTGCACAATCAGCACATATGCTGCTTTGCATTGCTGTTAGATTGCTTTTTCATAACATTTGTGAATATGAATGTATTATTTAATGCCAAAGTATGAAGTGAAAAACTGGGTGATGGTCTTTATGTCTCCTTGTATACAGGTGTTTTACTTGCAGCAGGCCGAGGTCACCAGGGAGCGAGTGTACGCTATGCACCAGTCAAGCATCGATGGGGTGGAGGACATGTCAGCACTTGCTGAGCTGCACGAAGCCGCTATCATGCACAACCTTTACCAACGCTACCAGAAGGATAGCATCTATGTAAGTGCATTCAGCGAAACAAGTGTGTCTATGTCTATGTCTGTGCAGGGCCATTATGTGTGTTTATATTATCACACACCTCCTTCTCCTTTGCTTAAACGAGTAAGGCTTTTAGAAAGAGACACAAATCCACTTATCAGGCCTCCCCGTCTGTAAGTGAAAAAGATTGAGAGAGAAGTGAGTGCTATGAAATGAAATTGTCAGTGGTTAGGACAGGTCAGCTTTAGCTCTTTAGGAGGACTGAAAATGGCTTCTTATTAAAACTGTCTAAAACTTTCATGTTTTATTAAATCAGGTGATCATAAGAAGTTTAGTGGCTGTGCAGGATGTAAATAGTCTCACGCCATTGGCAGGATTTATTCTATTTTTTCTTCTTTACGAAACAAATTTATCTGCTTTGTGTTAAGTGTAGGCTGTGTGCAGACAGGAAGAGGACCCAAAGTGCAGACTCACGGAGGCAAAAGGGTGAACTCAAAACAGCTTTAATGCTGAACTCAAAATAACAAACTTCCAAAGTGCAAAAAATAAACTCAGGCAAGCAGACAAAACACACAGCAAAATAAACGGTAGATCACGACAATGACAAACTGAAACACAGGGCTTAAATACATAGAGGGAGCAATCAGGGAATGGGCAACAGGAGGGAAACACAGCTGGGGCAAATCAGGACTAACGAGACAAGGAAAGCAAAACCAGATACACAAATATGAAACACGGACTTTCAAAGTAAAACAGGAAACATAACACAGAGACGCGAACTTAACAAGGGGATACAGCCGACAGGGGAGACAGAGCAACTATAGAACACAGAGACATAAACCATAAGACGGAACTCTAAGAAACCCAAAGACTAGAAATGATAAATAATATAATAAACCCAAAAACCCTGGGTCAACGACCGAGGCATCCTAACACTTTGTTTCATATGTTGATATTTAAGCCTACTAACTGTAGAAGCGTCATATCCCTGCTCACCATTTCACAGCATATATTGTTCTCATTGCAAAAAATAACCATATGAATATATTGTTCTCATTGCAAAAAATAACCATATGAATAACTTTATGGTGCGATAGTGCAGTTTAAAATATCCAAAATCACTTTGAAACTGATTTGATGGCCTTGTTGTTGGAATACATGCGTGTTTTACAATGCAGATAGGAAATAAAACACATAAAAGTTTATTTTTGATCACTAACCCAGGCATCCTTACACATGAATGCCCAATCAGTAGGATCAGTATGCATTGCAATCTTTCTCAGCTCTCATAGCTGACTCATAATAAAAAGAGAAATTACTCGTGACAGTATTTTGTCTCTGAGTGTTTGTGTGGAATAAATTGAATCATTAGATGATGTCCACAAAAATCCCATATTCACATGTCCTGGTGTGATGACAGTACCCATCTGTAGTTCCAAAATTAGCACTGAGATGGTTTAATTACATTTTGATCACTTTTATGCTGATGCACAGAAATTTTCAAAAGTCTGAAAACCTGGAAGATTACCAGACAGCTAGATTATCTAGACTGCCTAATCTAGATGATGAAATATTGTCCATATACGGATTTCCCTTAAGCTGATCAAAAGAATTTCTCATGTGTGGGTCTGCTTTCTGTATCACTGTGCGCTCATGCACTCATGTGTATCTGTGTCCTTTAGCACTATTTTATGTGTGGGTAGTCCACTAAATGTGCCAACAAGGTCATATGAATATAGAAAGTGGATAAACGTGGACCAAAAATAATCAAATAATATAAAGAAAGGAAATATGATACAGACACTGAACCTGAAATGTCTCTCCTTCGCTGTTTTCAGACTAACATCGGCAGCATCCTGGCAGCTGTCAACCCATACAAGCAGATCCCTGGTCTGTATGACCTAGAGAGGGTGGACTTGTACTCCAAGCACCATCTGGGGGAGCTCCCTCCACACATTTTTGCTGTAGCCAATGAATGCTACCGCTGCATCTGGAAACGCCACGACAGCCAGTGCATCCTCATCAGGTAATGATGGAGGACATTCAGGGAATTCTTTACTCATCTATCCATCTATCTTTCTCTACTAATCTATCAAAACATGACTTTGTTTCCTAAATCGTCAGATATTTCTAGTCTATATCCATTATACATTCCATGAGAGGGTATGCCCATTCCCAGAAAATCCTGCTATTCTTACACTTATTTGTAGTTGAAGCCTGTGCATAGATAGTGAAACACTGACAGCTATTAGACCTAATGAAAAATCAAGGTAAAGGCTTAAGGAAGTGGAAGTGGTTTGCATTCCAGACATTGATTTCAGTGGTTGATTGGAAATGGGAGACAGAGCAATATTCAAGACCAAGCTAGAGAACAAATAGATCATGACTGTGTCTCCCTTTGTTCTGAAAATAAATACAATTTCCTCTTCCAAATTAAAGTAGGGTTATTGGTTTGCATGATTAAGTGGCCTGATCTGGTTCTACTGTCCACCATCCCATCATGCTTTCACTTGTGCTCAGCCTGATTACGATAGGCTGAATATCTCTGAGGTCTATCAACCCACAACACCAATTAGATAACCGGAGAGGTTCAAGATACGGGAATGTCAGTGAAGGTCATTGTGTGTAGGATTTAATTGGGCTGTGTGTGTGTTTGTGTGTGTGTGTACAACAGTGGGGAATCAGGAGCAGGGAAGACTGAAAGCACCAAACTGCTGTTGCAGTTTCTGTCGGTGATGAGCCAGAACTCAGCCGGAACTCCTCCCTCAGAGAAAAGCACGCGGGTGGAGCAAGCCATCGTACAGAGCAGGTATGCGAATCAGTGAAGTAAACATGACAGGCTTCAGGAAATGCCAAGAAACAAGTCAGTGGGTTAGCATCTTTTCCTTGGACTGTGCTACCTGCTAGGCTGTGGTGGAGGAATAATCACTAACGCCAGAAAATATGATGAAGACTTTCTGTAATGACTACTTGTCAGGACTGGATTAGGAGTGTGTGTTTTACACATTTTATATATCAGATTAACAGCTTACATGGTAAAGATGGCAGCCATTCAAGGCCTGCTTATGGCCTTTGCCTTTTCTTTGGTATTTTACCAGCTCATTTTACTTGACACTTAAAAGCCTTTTATTTACAACTCTAACAGGGTGTTAAGTTCTTAAAGAATAAAGTTTTGTGTAACTGAAATTTCATATCATTCAAATTCAAGTGTCAGGATTACAACTGTAATGTGCGAGTGCTAAGTGAGCGCGGTTGAGCTCATATGGATATTATGTTCTGCTTAAAAAGTTGAATCAAGTTTTTTGGTTATGGTAAAAAAAATACTGTAAAAATAATGTTTCCTCCTTTTCAGTCCCATCATGGAAGCTTTTGGTAATGCTAAGACTGTTTACAACAACAACTCCAGTCGCTTTGGGAAGTTCATCCAACTTCACTTCTCTGAGAGTGGCAACATCCAAGGAGGCTGTGTCATAGATTGTATCCTTGCTTTAAAGCACAACACATCTAACTGCATGAAATTTACACCTGTGTATGATTGAACTGGTGCTTTTTTTTTTGCATACACGCATAAAAAGGTGTGGCAGACATGTATGTTTGTGATTCTTAAAAGGTGAATTATATGAATGATGAATTTCTTTGACTCACTTCCTGCCAGATTTACTTGAAAAGGTAAGCATGTCTCGGCCTCCTCGTATCAAATTTATTAGGAGTCACATGTCAGTCGTACATTGTCAATCACAATAAAATGTTGATGGAAACTTTGCTACCCTGATTTTTCTGTAGAACCGCGTGGTACGACAAAACCCCGGAGAGCGAAACTACCACATCTTCTATGCTCTGCTGGCAGGAGCTAGTAAAGAGCAAAAAAGTAAGGAGCTGTGCGAGCGTAAATATCGATAGCGATCTTTTATTATTTTTATTATTTTTCAATGATCAATTTTACACTTTTGGCTTCATGTGAGAAGTCATTGTAAAAATAGTTTGATTTCAGTTATAATAGAGAAGAATAAATATTGATGGACAAACATTATTAATCTTTAACTTTTACCTCTGAATACATATCGTTTGCTTACATTATATATTTGCTCTTGCAGGCCTCTACTTCCTGGAGGATCCCGCTGAATCTTACCACTACCTCAGCCAATCAGGATGTCTTAAGGACAAGAGTCTAAATGACAAAGAGCTGTTTAACAGTGTTATGGTCAGTGTCAAGTTATTGATTTTGTCTTCAGTTCTTCAAGTAGATGTACTGAGGTCTGTAAGAACATATTGAGCTAAATCTCCAATATCAGGTATCTATTGTTTTTTTTTTTTTATCCAGTTACAAAAGTAGCAGAGATATTCCAAAGCTAACAGGATGATAGGAGACAGGATTGATGGCCTTGGATTGTAAAGTTTGATGTCCTCACAGCCATAAAACTATTAATCTTTTTTGTTAAACACTGACATATTTTTGTCTTCAGAGCAGAGCAGGTTAGCCTCAGAGAAATAAAGATGCCCCCCCCCCATTTATCAAACCTTTTTCTGGGATGTGAATGTTATGACTGAACCTTTGGCTCTGAGCTGAAAAAAGTGCTCACAATCTCTTTCCCCGTGCTCGTCTTTGCACAGGAGGCGCTGAAGGTCTTGGAGTTTACGGAGGAGGAGATCAGAGACATGTTTAAGCTGCTGTCGGGAGTCTTACAACTTGGCAACATTGAGTTCATGACTGCAGGAGGAGCTCAGATCACCACCAAGCAAGGTCAGAGAAGTGCTCATAGAAAATGAGTTAGATGATATAAAAATGAAGGTAGAGGTAGAAAACGTTGCAGATGTTTAACACGTCTTTGTCCATGTTTCCAGTGGTTACCAATGCCAGTGAGCTGTTGGGGCTGGATGCCTTCCAGCTGTCTGAAGTCATGACTCAGCGCTCCATAATCCTCAGAGGAGAGGAAATCTGTTCCCCGCTTACTATTGAGCAGGTCCCTATACACACATGCATATAAA